>NC_036875.1:12967868-13133664 GCF_002910315.2 Salvelinus sp. IW2-2015 | reverse complement strand
CACACACACACACACACACACACACACACACACACACACACACACACACACACACACACACACACACACACACAAACATCGCACACTGACATGTCCATATAACCTCTGCATCGCTGCACATCCGATGCATACTGTACAGCAGTAGTGCTCATGGCCCTATCTTGATACAGCCCTCACCTGCTGTGTGTTGAACCTGTATGACCTCCCCCATCACCCTATCCAAGGCATGTCAGAGCCAGAATGGGAGCCTCTGGGCTGATGCCGTCCGCTCTGTCAGGGAGTAGTGTTCTCCCCTGGCCTCTACAAAGTGGGGCGGAACGCTGATTAATGACTATGGCTCTGCTCTCTTGGGTTTTTAATTAAAGTATCTTTGCATGCCCACACCTACACACACACGTGCACACACCTACACACACACACAGAGTAATAATGGATTACAGATAAGGCCTGGAGAATGGGGGAGAATCCGAAGAGAATGTCAATTAAGACCAATTCAAATGAAGCACTCCTTGATGATGTGACCCTGTGACTCTTTTACCAGTTCTAATCATCCTCTCTGACTGGATGTGTGAGAATGAAGTTGTCCTCTTGATTAGACAAACATACATCTAGATGGGGGCAGTGGACATTTCTGTATGCTTAGGCAAATGAACTGGTCAATGTACACCCATCATGTAGGATGTGATGAGCAGAGGGTATATGTGTATGCTTAGAGGAAAGTGCGATCAATTTAGTCGGAGATGTTCAGGCAAAGAGCATTTTTAGGATCATTGAAATATTACAAATGAGTATAAGGGACACAGTCACCGTAGCAAACAGATCGCTACACATATGCTCTTTAAAAAGAAGCGCTGGACTGTTCACCATCAGATGGAACAAACAGCTTGTTGATTTAGGCCGCGGGGAAGAGGAAAAAAAGAGGGATTTGCTCATTCACTGGAGGGAAGGAGAGCGAGAGGGTGCAGTTGTCATGAATGTTGAAGTCAGTGGCGGCGTGGCGGTGACGGTGGGCTAACCTGATGAATGCAGATGGTGTCTGGCTGCTAGCGCCATACGGCGCTCCAGATTAAACCTGCCGCCACTTACAGAACCAGAGAGAAGAGCACGCCGCACGGAAGGAAAGCCAAGCGGGACCATTTGATCTCATTCCATATTCCATTTGTTTTTGCCCGATTCTGTGCCACAGATACAGGTCTATATGGATAGTGCATAGACTAGCCTGCTACATAATCAATGAGGGAGTGGGAAAAGGGAAAGTGAGTGACTCATGTCACTTCAAAAGCCTGTTTTTCTTCCTTCCAGTGATTTGGATAAAGGGTTTTATTGGGTCTGTTGGCAGASGGTTCATTGTGTTGAGGATAATGGGCACAAAGCTGGTCTCCGTCGAGGCACGTTATTATTCTAAACAGTGTAATGAGGTTTGCTGCTAAATGACTTAAATGTAAATGTAAAATGTAAATGTTTGTGTAGCGCCAGCGCCTTGGGACAGACAGGCAGCCTGATGATGATTCTGAGGGAAGAAGATGCAATGAACTGTATCTTCTGGATGAGGGTGACTGGTTGGTTCTTGTCACATTGTTATGGTCCGCAATGACGTCATTGTGGTTGTTGTCGTCACACACACACATTATCATCTGCATTTTACATCTTAACGTCTTTGATGAAACATATCTTGGTTGTCTTACCTATTTATGAGTCGCATTCAAAGTTATCCAGCCTCGAGGGGAGTTTAATCAAAACATGTATAGTACCTTGAGTGTTAATGAAGTAAGACCTTTGAAGCCTTTAATTTGACTGAGAAACACAAACTAAATTCAACTGATCAAACCTAATTAGAAAACATATAACACAATGCAAAAATAAACGAATTAAACATGTTCTGCAATAGTTCCTTCTTCTTTGTAGAGCTATTCTTTTTTTTCTAATTAGGTACATGAAGAGTAATATATCCACGTTAATAAACAATGACTTTCAACATGTTTGAATCAGTTCATTCAAACTTAAAACATCCCCTTCAAGATTCAATTATACTGACAATATTAGCGAGACATTTCCCTTACAACAAGAATCGTTTTAATTCACAGAATAACCCTGGGGTGTCTGTTTTTGAAAGAAACATTTGATCATTTCAAAGAAAGCGGCCCAAACAATATTCTTCTTCCATAGCCATCCCACTCAGAAAAACATATTTTTTCAAAACAATGTATAATCAAACTTACTTTAGCAAGCAACTCACAATATTGTTCTTTCCTCTTCAAAGGTGAGGCGGAAGAGGAAGGGAATAAGCCAAACTATATACTTCCATGGATGGACTAATGGTAGAGCTAAAAACAAAGTGCGCATGAGTTGCCAGTATGTGTCAGGTTGAGCGGGTGGTAAAATAGGAAAGGTGATTGGATTGTGCCGGAGCACAGCATGTACCAATTTCCAGAGTTAATGGGAAATGTCTCCTTTCTGCCTTGTTTTCTTTCCCCAGCTCCGGGAAACGTATGTGTCTTCATGTAGGGTGCAGGGTTCATGTGGCCATGGAGGTGGGGGACAACACCATGCCAAGGGAGGGTAAACACTCCAAGACTACCCCCTCCGTACCACACTAGACACCCTAAATACCTGAGTAAGTAAACACCCTGTTGTTGGTTCTTGGTGGGGTGACAGGCGGATGAGGCTGTGGATGAGCAGGATGTTGCAGAATTGGACCAGACAGTTTTCAGGGCCTCAGAGCCCAGGCTTAGTTTTAGACTGGCCATTCGGGCGCGGCGTGACCAAATAAACATGGCCGTCATCTTCTTGAGTCCGAGCCGACGCCAACAGCCAACATAGGTCCACGTTGTGGCATCCAAGATCAACAGCCCACGGATAGGGAAATAAATACTGGACTGAGTGACCGACTGGACCAGTTGACCACGAATTACAGTGTAATGCTAGAAAGACTTTCATCTTGACTCTCATCAGGACATGCATTTTCTCTCTCTCTCCCCCTCCTTCTCCCTCCCTGTGTGTATGTGGACCTCTGTGGAATATTGGAAGTTCAGGCTGAGATTTGAAACAATAATAGACACTGTCAGAGAAACGTTCTGCCATGGTTTGCCGAATGCAGCTGTAGGGTGCCTGAAAGCTGGACAGATGTGGTTTGTCTGATAGGAAACGTCTTGACACATTCTGTTGTTTCATGCTATTGGCTGTGCAAGTGGATCATTCATGTCTGGTTGTGTTGAATCGTTCAACTGCAAGTGCTTGAAATAGTTCACTACTACTTGAACAAGGATTACTAGAAATAGACAAATACAGGGCATTTGGAAAGTATTCAGACACCTTCCCTTTTTCCACATTTTGCTACAGTACGTTACAGCCTTATTCCAATATTGATTATGTAAATGTATTAAAAATAAAAACAGAAAAACCTTATTTACATAACTATTCAGACCCTTTGCTATGAGACTTCAAATTGAGTCAGGGCATCCTGTTTCCATTGCACATCCTTGAGATGTTTCTACAACTTGATTAGAGTTTACCTGTGGTAAATTCAATTGATTGGACATGATTTGGAAAGGCACACCTGTTTATATAAGGTCCCACAGTTGACAGTACATGTCAGAGAAAAAAACAAGTCCTGAGGTCGAAGGAATTGTCCGTAGAGCTCAGAGACAGGATTGTGTCGAGGCACAGATCTGGGGAAGGGTACCAACACATTTCTGCACCATTGAAGGTCCCCAAGAACACAGTGGCCTCCATCATTTTTAAATGGAAGAAGTTTGGAACCACCACGACTCTTCCTAGAGCAGGCCGCACGGCCAAACTGAGCGACTGGGGGAGAAGGGCCTTGGTCAGGGAGGGGACCAAGAACCAGATGGTCACTCTGACAGAGCTCCAGAGTTCCTCTATGGAGATGGGAGAACCGTCCAGAAGGACAACCATCTCTGCAGCACTCCACCAATCAGGCCTTTTTGGTAGAGTGGCTAGACGGAAGCCACTCCTCAGGAAAAGTCACGACAGCCCACTTGGAGTTTGCCAAAATGCATCTAAAGAACTCAGACCATGAGAAACAAGATTCTCTGGTTTGATGAAACCAAGATTGAACTCTTTGGCCTGAATGCCAAGCGTCATGCCTGGAGGAAACCTGGCACCATCCCTACGGTGAAGCATGGTAGTGGCAGCATCATGCTGTGGGGATGTTTTTCAGTGGCAGGGACTGGGAGAGTAGTCAGGATTGAGGGAAAGATGAATGGAGCAAAGTACAGAGAGATCCTTGATGAAAACCTGTTCCAGAGTGCTCAGGACCTCAGACTTGGGCAAAGGTTCACCTTCCAACAGGACAATGACCCTGAGCACAGCCAAGCCAACGCAGGAGTCGCTTCGGGACAAGTCTCTGAATATCCTTGAGTGGCCCAGCCAGAACCCGGACGTGTACCCGATCTATCATCTCTGGAGAGACCTAAAAATAGCTGTGCAGCGACGCTCCCCATCCAACCTGCCAGAGCTTGAAAGGATATTTAGAGAAGAATGGGAGAAACTCCCCAAATATAGGTGTGCCAAGCATGCAGCATCATACCCAAGAAGATTTGAGGCTGTAATCGCTGCCAAAGGTGTTTCAACAAAGTATAGAGTAAAGTGTCTGAATACTTATGGAAATGTAATATATATATATATATATTTTTTTTTTGCAAACATTTCTAAAAATCTGCTTTCAATTTTTTATTATGGGGTATTGTGTGTAGATAGATAAGGGAAAAAAACATTTAATTCATTTTAGAATAAGGCTGTAATGTAATAAAATGTGAAAAAATTCAAGTGGTCTGACTACTTTCTGAATGCACTGTAATTTAACCTTGGCTCATGCATATACAATCCTCTAGTCTCAGATTTTCCCTTCATGTTTGACTTTTAGAATACAATCTCGTCCAAATCTGCTTGATTCGTCCCCTATGCACCATTCAATATTCTAGCATTTCTAGAATTACCTTCTGTGGTATTTTAAGAGGAGCGGGGAAGAAGTCATGCTGGAAGCCTCATATTAGCCGATGAGGCAGCTGACAAATGCATTGTCGTGTGTGCGTGAGGTTCGATTAATCTCCCCAACGATGCAACGGCTAATGGGCAGGGAATTTAAGAGAGGACACGGCCGCTCTCTGATCTTGCTCCAGGACACAGGCAGCAGAGAGTAATCTCCCATTGCAATCAGATTACTCCTCTCTCCCTCAAACATTATACTGCACCACACACTGCCTGCCTCAGACACCCAGCACCAGATTTATAACAGTGTCCAGTTTTAATTCTCAGTGGGGGTAATCCATCTTTTCCTTTCGTTTTATTTGGGAACACTTTTCTCATGTTCTTTCCTTTGCCTCTTCTATTTAGTGCTCAACGCTAGTTATTGTGGTCACTACCACAATTGTCATTATTATGTAATTTAAGATTGACTGCTTTGCTGAATTATTGCATTTAGCAATTTCTCACTACTGTGAAGTGTCAAGATGACTCATACGCTTAATTAATCTAAAATGTTGGGTAAGCAATAAAAAGTTGACCTATCAAATGGTTTCTACTCCTCGATCTCCAGCAGGTATTCGGTTATCTACGTACTCTGACTCCCCCAGTTCTTCCATGTGCTACTATACCTCAGCTAATTCAAGTCTTGTCTGTGATCCAAACAGCCGTCTGAGGAAGGGGAGGTGGTGAGGCTGACGCCTCCGGGGGAGACGAATGCTCCCTATCCATATGGCTTACAGACTGAAATGCAATAACGGTGCTTCATCAATATAGACCTGAAACCCTCCAAGTCAGCGACTCCTGACTGGGGCTGATGAGGCCTTCAATATCAGTTCACCTTTCCCTCTGTCTCCCTCCGAGAGCCTGCACCTCTGGCTCTGCCTGTGTCATAACACCCTGGGCTGATGCAACGACACAGAAACACTATCTGACTGCTCGATGTTGAACCAACAACACATGGAAGGCCAAGAGAGTTGATGGGGCCAAAAAGGGCACCTAATACTCATGACGATAAAAGTTTGGTGTCCGACGTATTGGTGGTATCCAAATGAAATACAAAGAGCTTTTGTTTCATTCTTAAACTTCCGATGTTTATGGACTTTTATCCTGGAAATGTCAAGATTTTGAAATGCCAGGTACAGTGTACTGCTGTAGCAAAGGCATGAAGACAGAACGCCACCAGACCACGGACGCCGTATGACCGTGACATTTGCTGACACGCTGGTAAAGGGTGAAACCTCCTCAAAACCTGCAGAGAAACAGAATTACTTGACCTTCCACCTAGGACTCTATATATTTATGGCGGGGTGAAGTGGATGCAGTATGTTCCTTTAAATGAAGGTCAGTTGAACTTTGACCTTATATCCTGCAGCCAAACCAGTAATACTGTAGTTTTTCCTCCTCTTCTCTGGGCAAAAATACAGTAGCTGGCCTCTCATATTCCAGTCAAGTAGAAGGTGGCTGGCCATACTGTACTTTTTGTACTTCAGAGTTAAACTCTTTCAACTGTGCTCCCCTAGATCCAATTACTTTTGACATTTTAATGTCATCTCAACCAAGGGAAATAGCCCTATTCCTTATTTCTGAAGAGAAAAACTGCGCTCCTTTCCTGCAATTTATTTCCCTTAGCACCACCTGCAATTTGGCCTGACCATTCACACTAATTGGTTATCTATCTTTACATTCTATGGGTCCCAGGCCATTACTAATTGGTTATCTATCTTTACTTTCTATGGGTCCCAGGCCATTAATAGTGATGTCACAGGGTTCCCACATGAACAAATACGACAGTTACTATAGAATACTACAGTACTTACTATAGAATTCTGTAGTATACTATACTACACACTGTAGTATCACTTGATCATATGTAGTAATTACTATAGAATGTTGTAGAATTCTACAGTAAATACTACAGTAATGACCGCAAAAACACTAGCCCGCAAGATCACTACACTTTTTTTAAAACTATAGTTAATACTACAGTATTTAATTTGCATTTGCCCTGCCCATTCCCCTCCCCCATATCCCAATTTGTGCCACCCATAAGTGAGAAACCTACATGCCAAGTATAGACCATATTGTTTTCGATAAAGGTTATGTAGCAGAAGGGCTGAACTATCCACTAGGTTTCCTGAAGGGCAAAGCCTCCTCTTCTATGTCGAAGATAAAACAATATAGTAAATACTACATTATATTACAGTCTACTAAAACACTGTAGTTAATACTACAATCTGCCAAAATGCTGTTAATTACTATAGTTTATATTACAGTATTTTTGCTATAGTTAACTGTAAATTCTACAGTATTCACTGTAGTGTTCTTGCGGACTTCAGTCAGGATCAAATCAAATTTAATTTGTCACATGCGCCGAATACAACAGGTGTAAACTTTACAGTGAAATGCTTACTTACAAGCCCTTAACCAACAACACATTTTTATGAAAATACCTAAAAATAAAAAAACTAAGAGAAAAGAATAACAAATAAACACAGAGCAGCAGTAAATAACAATAGCGGGGCTATTTACAGGGGGCACCGGTGTCGAGGTAATTGAGGTACATGTAGGTAGAGTTATTAAAGTGACTATGCATAGATAATAACAGAGAGTAATACTTTTTGCTAATGTCATGTCGTCCTAGTGTAAGTCTCAAGATTGGTCATCTGTGGCATCCTTAATGCTGTCATCCTGAAAGTGAAACTAATTTCCCTCATAATAAAGTCCCATGAGGTACATTAAATTGATGCTAAATGATTTCTGTTACTCATCACTCGTTAAAATTCCACCTAGGTACAGTATGACCCTTCAACACTTCTCCTTTTCCCAGACTTTAGTTAAAGAGAGAGTGCGACATTTTGGCAATCAACCTTTTTTCTAATGACCCAGTGTCAGATGAACGCATGGATAAAAATGTTATGGATTAGAAGGAAGTTGAAGGTAGTTTCTGGAGCCATTGCCAACTAGCATTAGCGCAATGACTGGTTAGATGTTCAGGCCTTTACAATGTCAGCTTTGCCAGTGCTGTGAAGAGATGAGCACTACAGTATACAGTATAGTAAATCATAGAACCCTGTTTCATCCCATCTCCTTGGCTACCCACCTGTTTCACTACCTGCTGTCTCAAATCACAATGTCAGCTGCTGTCCAGAGCTGGATTGCACAGTTCAGAGAGTATCCAGGTTTCTCTCCTCCTCTATCCATTCCTCTATGTATTTCCATAACCTCCCTTCTTTCTATACCTTGATTTAGGGCAGCAATTAAAATGTCAAAACACACATGTGCACAAAGCAGGATCATGGGAAATGAGTGAACAGAAGTTGGAGCCAATAAAGTATCATCTGTGTAGTTGGCCTGTCTAATTCACAACATTTCTAGTTACAAGCACACCGCAGAAGGAAGGAGGGGTGATAGTGA
The DNA here is from genome assembly GCF_002910315.2 of Salvelinus sp. IW2-2015. NCBI lineage: Eukaryota > Metazoa > Chordata > Actinopteri > Salmoniformes > Salmonidae > Salvelinus > Salvelinus sp. IW2-2015. Next base: position 13,125,264 of record NC_036875.1, on the reverse strand, counting down.
TACAGGATTGATGATGGAAGTGAGAGGGAGGGGGTGTAATTACATTCTGGATCAGCTGGACACAAACCATCTCTGATTGTTGTTATGTCCCTATATCACAAACAAACCAATATTTCCTGTCGTTGAGGCTCAATCTCCATATACAGGTGTCTCGGCTCTATCTTCCTAAGGAACAAGGTGTCCTCCGTGTTCCCGAAAATCCATTCTGCCGATTCGACGGCCCTCAACTTCAGATTTGATCAAGTGGCGAGCCGCTGATGGGAGCAAAGTGCTGCGACCGTTGCCTGTTGCGGCGCCTGCATTTGAATATCTGTCAGACAGCGAGATGATTGGTTATGCAAACCATTATTCATATGTGACAACATGCGGAGTGGATACTTTTGTATTAATGGCCCTTCACATCGGCAGACGTTATTGATGTAGACAGCCACACCTTCCCAATGCTACGGATTCAGCAAGCCCACCGTTATATTAATAAATGGCAGACAGAGGGAGATATAATATGCCGGTGCGCGTGCGCGTGAGCATGTGTGTGGGAGAGAGAGAGAGAGGGAGAGAGAGGCATTTTGAGGTCATTGTTCAAAACACCATTATTAACATAAGACTGAAGATTCAACAGTCTTCACGTCATCTTCATGTCTATATTGAATGATTCCCTATACATTTCATTACCCAGCTTTAAGATAGAGGGAGACAGAGAACATTCTGAACAAAAGAGGAAGCAGAGAAACTGACAAAACACACACATACAACCCTGCATGTGTCAATCAAAGTCTTAATTTGGATGGAAAGGCTTAGGATAGGATCTTCCCTCTCTGGTTTAATCCAGTCAGAGGAGATGAGTAAAAGCTTTTACCAAGAGCCAATTCTCATATCAAATAAACAAAGGACTACGGAAAAAGAGGGGGAAAACAAATGAACCTTTAGCTTGATGCCAAATTGAATGATTTCAGCAACAGCAGACATGGAAGTGGATAACAAACTAGAGAAAAGCATTTTTCAGCAGTAATATTGAATATTACAGCAGTAATATTGAATGGTAAATAAGGCTTAAGTCTAGCAGGTTGGACAACCGCTGTCATTTCAAAACTTCATTAGAAATTGAATACAAAATATTTTTGATGGTTGATCAAGGTCACTCTACCACTGTGTAGAGTAGTGTCCTTATTGGTTTTATGTACTGCTTATGGGTACGTAGGCATCATTATTGTCAAAGCGGGGGAATAATGTATATTTTTTCTGTCCATACATCAGGCAGCTGTGCCAAGATAAGACAAGAGCGTGTAGGAGAGAATGAGCTAGGTCAGTCGCAGTATTCTGCAGCTCTTAAGACAAATTAATCTTTTACCTCTAGGGTTGTGGCAACATATATCCAGTATGTAATGTGATAAGAGTATGGGAACGGAGGGACGTACGGCGCATCAAGAGGTGCTTAGTGTAGCTAACAGATTCATTTCTTCACCTGTCGCAGCTCACACTACTACACCTCTACCTCAAGGTGAGGGCAGCGTCAGGAAATGGGGAAAATGGTGCTCTTTCAAAGCACAAATAAGCGTGTCTCCTTTAAATCCCTGTAGCTCATCCACGCCTGCACTGCACTTAACCTGATGCACCGCAGACACATTCATCTCACCCCCAAGGTGGAGGGATCAGAGGAGGCCGCAAAACCCTGCTAAATGGAAATCCTTCACTTATATGCAGACTCACAGCGCTGAGATATATTTGTGGGGTGTCAGGTCCACCTCTGAGACAGGGAATATTGTAATGAGAGGTGATAGGGGTTCTCTTATAATAAACTCAGCAAAAAAAGAAACGTCCCTTTTTCAGGACCCTGTCTTTCAAAGATAATTTTAAGAATCCAAATAACTTCACAGATCTTCATTGTAAATGGTTTAAATACTGTTTCCCATGCTTGTTCAATGAACCATAAACAATTAATGAACATGCACCTGTGGAACGATCGTTAAGACACTAACAGCTTACAGACGGTAGGCAATTAAGGTCAGTTATGAAAACGTAGGACACTAAAAAGGCGTTTCTACTGACTCTGAAAAACACCAAAAGAAAGATGCCCAGGGTCCCTGCTCATCTGCATCAACATGCCTGCAGATGTGGTCAGGGCAATAAATTGCAATGTCCGTACTGTGAGACGCCTAAGACAGCGCTACAGGGAGACAGGACGGACAGCTGATCGTCCTCGCAGTGGCAGACCACGTGTAACAACACCTGCACAGGATCAGTACATCCGAACATCACATCAGCGGGACAGGTACAGGATGGCAACAACAACTGCCCGAGTTACACCAGGAATGCACAATCCCTCCATCAGTGCTCAGACTGTCTGCAATAGGTTGAGAGAGGCTGGACTGAGGGCTTGTAGGCCTGTTGTAAGGCAGGTCCTCTCCAGACATCACTGGCAACAACGTCGCCTATAGGCACAAACCCACAGTCACTGGACCAGACAGGACTGGCAAAAAGTGCTGTTTTATCTCACCAGGGGTGATGGTCGGATGTGCGTTTATCGTCATAGGAATGAGCGTTACACCGAGGCCTGTACTCTGGAGCGGGATCGATTTGGAGGTGGAGAGTCCGTCATGGTCTGTGGCGGTGTGTCACAGCATCATCGGACTGAGCTTGTTGTCATTGCAGGCAATCTCAGCGTTGTGCATTACAGGGAAGACATCCTCCTCCCTCATGTGGTACCCTTCCTGCAGGATCATCCTGACATGAACCTCCAACATGACAATGCCACCAGCCATACTGATCATTCTGTGTGTAATTTCCTGCAAGACAGGAATGTCAGTGTTCTACCATGGCCAGCAAAGAGCCCGGATCTCACGTCTGGGAAATGCAGGATCGGAGGGTGAGGGCTTGGGCCATTCCCCCCAGAAATGTCAGGGAACTTGAAGGTGCCTTGGTGAAAGAATGGGGTAACATCTCACAGCAAGAACTGGCAAATCTGGTGCAGTCCATGAGGAAGAGGTGCACTGCAGTACTTAATGCAGCTGGTGGCCACTCCAGATACTGACTGTTACTTTTGATTTTGACCCCCCCCCTTGTTCAGGGACACATTATTCAATTTCTGTTAGTCACATGTCTGTGGAACTTGTTCAGTGTATGTCTCAGTTGTTGAATCTTGTTATGTTCATAAAAATATTTACACATCTTAAGTTTGCTGAAAATAAACGCAGTTGACAGTGAGAGGACGTTTCTTTGTTTTGCTGTGTTTTTATCTGGGCTGTCCAGGTCATGTGGGGATGTGAGTGATCCCCCATACAACCCAAACTATACAGTGCTGCCTCTGATATTTTATTTTCACACTGTCCTTTCCAACTCTGTATTGGCAATATGGCTAGCTCAGTAGAGTTCGGTTCTGTCCCGGGAAAAAAGGTAGTTGAATTACCATTACTGGGGAAAATTAAAGATCAACAGAAGCAGGGAGTGAACTGGAGGAGGACTGTCTCAATGGCCTGATGACATTTCAATCAAAACATAAAGACATCATTGAGGATGCATCTGTTGAGATGGAAAGAGCGGAAGAGAGAGAGAGAGAGTGAGAGAGAGGTAAAGGGTTAGAGAGAAAGCGGGAGACAGGGAGTCATTCACTGTGAGGTAAAGCGTGGAATAGAATGGCATTTATAAAAGGCTGGAACTCAGATCATATCACCATGGCTGACTGTCACATCTCACAGCTCCCTCTGCCCTCCTCTCCTCTCTCACCCCGTCATTGTCTCTCCCAGAATTCATTGCATAGACAGATCGCTGTCCAGGGAGAGAGAGGCTGAAGCGAGGCACGTTTCACGCATTCCCCATTGCAATTTGCCAGTTACAAGAAAAACAGCACCAAGTGTAGTGAGCTGAGAATATCAACTCTCCTTTGATGGGAGGAAGAGACAGCTGGCTAGGAATAATACTTCTGAAATGTAGCCTTATATGGCCTATAAAGCTGTTAGGAGTCAGGTATTTTATCGTAAGGAAATGCTATAGAATTTGCTGTTGTGTTGACTCCAGAAGCCACAAAGTAAGCTGCAGATGTATTTCTAGTGTTTACTAGGAGACATGCATAAGAGGAGCTGCAATGAAATTCAGTTTGCTAGTCAACAGATGGAACGACTCATCTTTCTTGTTTCTGAAGGGACACAATCAAAGCTAATGAGAGATCGACATCTACATGTACAAATTGACTCAAACAATTCACATGGAGGGAAGGAAGGAGGAATTCATTTTGGCACTTACTTTGTTTCTTAGAGTTTTGTACCATTTTACATTGAATCCCCACCCCCTTCTAAGCGTTCAGAGTGTGATGACGGTGTGTGTGCGTACATGTCTGTGCAGGCTCTGTAGCTGTGAGACAGAGTGATAATGAGAGTGGCGAGACCCTGGGAAATGGAGATGTTCTCAGAGCTGCTGGAGTGACATATTGAACATATAGAGGTGTGGGATATTCAGGGGCTCACAAGCTATAAACAACGCTCTGAAAAACCATCATTGTCCTCTCAAAGTCACTGCTGGCATCCATCTTAGGCCTCCAGGGTCCGACAGAGATGTCATCTAGAAATATGGCGTGTCAAAACACAGTCATTTACTTTACGTATGTCTTCTGTCTCTCCCATCCTTTACAGTTAAACATGATACTATTATGATGTGAAAATGGAATGACTAATATAATTATTCATTGTCAGCATTCACACTTCTGAGGTACCACGCTCATGTCACACTCATTCATTACGTATCATAATTAAACAATAGATTCTCAGCCAAAACTTTCAGGACTTTGCCTCATCGAACATGGATAGCTAGGAACTTTCCTTAAACAAAGAGTTAGGCAGGCAGGAACCTTTTGCACCTCTCAACTAGCCCACCAGCGGAGCAGAGAATACATGAATGAATCATTCCTTCTGCATCAGCACCCCTCCAATCGGGATGGCAAAACTCCATTAATTCTGCTGCTTCGCATGCCTCAGTTTTAATTATCGCTGCATTAGCAATGATAAAGTATACATGGCAGGCTCACTGTGAAGGTGTGACCTCCGCTAGCTTGCTCTTTGTTCAATTAGCAACATGGCACCACGACGGCACCGCGAGCTGACAGCTAAACACTGGCCAGGGCTAAAACATACACCTACCCCATCCATTCAATACATACAGTCGTATTATTGGGTTTCTACGACTTTTTCTTTCACCGTCTATCACTATCACCTTAACACTTCATCCCTCGGTTCATTGTCTCTCTCTCTGCTGGTTCGGTGGAATATTAATTGAAAGCGAATGTGAAGCATGGTGCATCCATGTTTTAACACTAATACCATATGGGACGTCATGAATGCACACAACAGGGCTTAATCACCTTGGCATGGGCTGGCTTCCCTCACATCTGTCCAGGCTCTGCTGAGGGGAAGATGGTAGGCGCTATGGTTACAACGGTTCTGTCGATTATTCCTGGTTGGTTCCCTAGAGGCACCAGTGCCGCCCATGGGCCTATCAGATTCTCTCTGTCACATCTCCTCCCGAGCAAATCTTTCATCATCTACGAGAGTGTTGCGTTAAATCACTTGCAGCCGGCTCCCATCGCTATAACAGGGATACCGGCAGAGGTATTAAGCCAGATGGATCGCGGAACCTCTCGTATTGACGGAACAAGTTAGTCAAAGACGACAGCTATTGATGGACAGCAGTGGACTTTTTCTTATCCGTCGATTTTTCAGGAAGTAGCTAGATCATTCGTTTGGGATTATGAGAGTGTTAGGAAAGTACGTAATGACATAGGAAAACATAGAAGATAGACATTCACATTCACTGTAGCAAATCATGCCTGTATCAGGGTATTAGACATTGATGGGTTGTGAGGATCCAGTTAGGCCAGCCACATGGCCATGTGTTACCCACCATGCCAAACACTTAGATTAGACAGTGGCTCACACAACAGAAGGCCCTCTCTCCTCTCCTGCCAAACAGCCAGACCCTTTCTCCTCTGACTCAACCTCATATTGTAGAGTCTGTTCCCTCATACCCTCCTCCATTTCAGAGTCTATCAGATTAATGTTCCCTAAATATCTGTTTTGGGGGATTTTCATTGAGTGCCAAAGTGACATGTTGTTTCCATAGCATTTGATGTGTTGGTAACAGTTGTCATTGGAAAAGGTGCACTTTGTGCTTTGATGAGGTGTCTTTTTTAGGGATATCTGTGTGTGCATGTGTTTGTTTGAGAGAGAGTATGTATGGACAAAATTCTTGAATTGAATGAATCAAATCTTTACAGTAATGTACTGTTTAAACCAAAGTTTTTGGGGAATTTACCTTTTTTTAGAGTAACTTACAGGTAACCGGCTACCAGTAAGTTACCATACACTTTAACTTTGTGACCACATTTTTGTTTGTTTTGTTTTTCATTTGTTGGGGGGGGGTTACAGGTCAATTATCCACTTAACCAGCATTCTGCAGCGATACTCCATCCCATCTGGTTTGAGCTTAGTGGGACTATCATTTGTTTTTCAACAGGACAATGACCCAAAACAACAACTCCAGACTGTGTAAGGGCTATTTGACCAAGGAGACTGATGGTGTGCTGCAACAAATGACCTGGCCTCCATAATCACCCAACCTCAACCCAATTGAGATGGTTTAGGATGAGTTGGAATGCAGAGTGAAGGAAAAGCAGCCAACAAGTGCTCAGCATTTGTGGGAAATGCTTCATGACTGTGGGAAGGCATTCCTCATGAAGTTGGTAGAGAGAATGCCAAGCGTGTGCAAAGCTGTCATCAAGGCAAAGGGTGGCTACTTTGAAGAACCTCAATCATAAAATATATTTTGATTTTTTTTAACACTTTTTTGGTTACTAGATGATTCCATATGTGTTTTTTCATAGTTTTGATGTCTTCACTATTATTCTACAATGTAGAAAATAGTAAAAATAAATAAAAACACTGATATGAGTAGGTGTCCAAACTTTTGACTGGTACTGTGTGTGTGGGTATATGTATATGTGTCATGGCTGTCTTCGTCCTCCTCATCTGACGAGGAGAGGCGAGAAGGATCGGAGGACCAATACGCAGCGAGGTAAGTGTTCGTCATTATTTAATGAAAGGAACTGAACACTACAAAAACAACAAAGAAACAACCGTGAAGCTAAATAACCATAGTGCTGACACAAACACTACACATAGACATAGACAATAACCCACAACCCACAATACAAAACAGGCTACCTAAATACGGTTCCCAATCAGAGACAACGCAAAACACCTGCCTCTGATTGAGAACCATATCAGGCCAAACACAGAAATAGACAAACCAGACATACAACATAGAATGCCCACACAGCTCACACCCTGACCAAATAAAACATACAAAGCAAACTATGGTCAGGGTGTGACAATATGAGAATCTTCAGTTGCCTTTCATCCCTGTATACCTCACACCTGCCTTTCCCTTCCCATAAGCATGTATCTTTGTTGTATCTTTGTTAGTTATGCCTACATATATCAACAAGAAGTTAAGAAGTTACAATGGCAGCTTATTACAATGTATACTTCATTTTTTTTGTAAATACTTGTTAGAATATTGTTTACAACACACAGATTTAATTGATTGTGAAAGGTGAAATAAAAAATGTAATATATATGTGTATATATGTATATATATGTATTAGTACATTGTGTGTATATATATATATATACAGTATATATATATATATATGTATATATACGCATATATATTATATTTTTTATTTCACCTTTATTTAACCAGGTAGGCTAGTTGGGAACAAGTTCTCATTTACAACTGCGACCTCGCCAAGATAAAGCATAGCATTTCGACACATACAACAACACAGAGTTACACATGGAATAAACAAACATACAGTCAATAATACAGTAGAAAAAAAGTCTTATACAGTGTGTGAAAATGAGGTAGGATAAGGGAGGTAAGGCAATATATAGGCCATAGTGGCGAGGTAATTACGATATAGCAATGTATATAAATACATATATATATACATACATGTATGTATATACATATATACAGTATATATATACACATATATATATATACATATATGTATGTTTATATATATACATATATATATATACATATATATATACACATATATATATATACACACACATATATAAACACACATATATATATATATATATACATATAAACATACATGTATACAGTTGAAGTCGGAAGTTTACATAAACCTTAGCCAAATACATTTAAACTCAGTGTTTCACAATTCCTGACATTTAATCCAAGTAAAAATGTCCTGTTTTAGGTCCGTTAGAATCACCACTTTATTTTAAGAACGTGAAATGTCAGAATAATAGTAGAGTGAATGATTTATTTCAGCACATTCCAAGTGGGTCAGAAGTTTACATACACTCAATAAGTATTTGGTAGGACTGCCTTTAAGTTGTTTAACTTGGGTCAAACGTTTCAGGTAGCCTTCCACAAGTTTCCCACAATAAGTTGGGTGAATTTTGGCCCATTCCTCCTGACAGAGCTGGTGTAACTGAGTCAGGTTTGTAGGCCTCCTTGCTCGCACACACTTTTTCAGTTCTGCCCACACATTTTCTATAGGATTGAGGTCAGAGCTTTGTGATGGCATTTCCAATACCTTGACTTTGATGTCCTTAATAAGCCATTTTGCCACAACTTTGGAAGTATGCTTGTGGTCATTGTCCATTTGGAAGAGCCATTTGCGACTTAACTTCCTGACTGATGTCGTGAGATGTTGCTTCAATATATCCACATCATTACCAAGAAGCCATCTCTTTTGTGAAGTGCACCAGTCCCTCCTGCAGAAAAGCACCCCCACAACATGATGCTACCACCCCCGTGCTTCACGGTTGGGATGGTGTTCTTCGGCTTGCAAGCCTCCCTCTTTTTCCTCCAAACATAACGATGTTCAATATTATGGCCAAACAGTTCTATTTTCGTTTCATCAGACCAGGGGACATTTCTCCAAAAAGTACGATCTTTGTCCGTTTGCGCAGTTGCAAACCGTAGTCTGGCTTTTTTATGCCGGTGGCTTCTTCCTTGCTGAGCGGCCTTTCAGGTTATGTCGAAATAGGACTCGTTTTACTGTGGATATAGATACTTTTGTACCTGTTTCCTCCAGCATCTTCACAAGGTCCTTTGCTGTTGTTCTGGGATTGATTTACACTTTTCACACCAAAGTACGTTCATCTCTAGGAGACAGAACGCGTCTCCTTCCTGAGCGGTATGACGGCTGCATGGTCCCGTGGTGTTTATACTTGCGTACTATTGTTTGTACAGATGATCGTGGTACCTTCAGGCGTTTGGAAATTGCTCCCAAGGATGAACCAGACTTGTGGAGGTCTACAATATTTTTCTGAGGTCTTTCCTTGACATCATGATTTTCCTATGATGTCAAGCAAAGAGGCACTGAGTTTGAAGGTAGGCCCTGAATTAAATCCACAGGTACACCTCAAATTGACTCAAATTATGTCAATTGGCCTATCAAAAGCTTCTAAAGCCCTGACATAATTTTCTGGAATTTACCAATCTGTTTAAAGGCACAGTCAACTTACTGTATGTAAACTTCTGACCCACTGGAATTGTGATAAAGTGAATTATAACTGAAATAATCTGTCTGTAAACAATTGTTAGAAAAATTACTTGTGTCATGCACGAAGTAGATGTCCTAACCAACTTGCCAAAACTATAGTTTGTTAATAAGACATTTGTGGAGGGGTTGTAAAAATATTTTTATTGACTCCAAGCTAAGTGTATGTAAACTTACGACTTCAACTGTATCTATCAGATATAGGACAGACACTTCAGAACAAACTTCCTTTAGATTTTTTTGGGGGGAGGTCTCTGTGTTTATCAATGTTCGAAGCTGTTATTCAAGGTGTTTCTTATGGCCTAATAGCAGCAATGCCAAATTCAATGTTCTATCACATTTTTTATTTGAGCTTTTTACTCCTTATGGGGTCCTCAAACTCAAAAACTCCAAATCAAATAGCTAAAAAATCATTGGTTTGACTGGGGCTGAGGCGGTGACCATATTACAGCCACACCGGCGGTCACCAGTCATGAAGGCAGTCAAATTCCACGTGACCATTTAGTCACAGTGATTAGACTTCTCCAAGCTCTGATGCTGCTGATGGTCATTAGTAGCCTACCAAACGTGTTAACTGCTGGTACTCAGCACTCTATTGTCCCTCTAATCACTCTGATATCAATGCAAATCTAATCGAAAATCTAATCAAACACTACATGAGAGCCCACGAGCTCATATTGCACAACATTTCTTTAGGCTATGCAATTGAACGAGAACAGAGTGACGGCCTCTACTAAAAAGAGGATCCCTTCAGCTTTCTATAGGCTAGGCCTACTATATCTTTTTCTCAACTTTCCTAATATTAAGCACATTGCTTATCTTTACAACAGGAGTATAGCCTATCTGGCTGGCATGAAAATGAACCACGGGAAAAGCGTCCTCCATTCACTATTTAAGTGCATAGCTGACATGTATTTTTTACCCTACGCCCATTTCGTGACGGGTGCATGATAATCATCCATTCGAAATCAAAACAAATTTCACACATATATTATTTAGTATATGTAAAGACAAGATTAAATCAAGAATTGTCTTTTCTCTCTCTCTTTCTCTTAGAGGACCTGAGCCCTAGGACCATGCCTCAGGACTACCTGGCCCGATGACTCCTTGCTGTCCCCAGTCCACCTGGTCATGCTGCTGCTCCAGTTTCAACTGTTCTGCCTGCGGCTATGGAACCCTGACCTGTTCACTGGACATGCTACCTTGTCCCGGACCTGCTGTTTTGGACTCTCTCTCTACCGCACCTGCTGTCTCTAACTCTTTATGATCGTCTATGAAAAGCCAACTGACATTTTCTCCTGAGGTGCTGTACTGTTGCACCCTCTACAACCACTGTGATTATTATCTGACCCTGCTGGGCATCTATGAACGTTTGCACATCTTGGCCATGTTCTGTTATAGTCTCCACCTGGTGCAGCCAGAAGAGGACTGGCCACCCCTCAGGGCCTGGTTCCACTCTGGGTTTCTTCCTGGCCGCCGTGCTTCTGCATCTGCATTGCTTGCTGTTTGGGGCTGGGTTTCTGTGCAGCACTTTGTGACATCGGATGATGTAAAAAGGGCTTATAAATACATTTGATTGATTGATTGATGGGTGACAATATTAGCCTATCACTTGTGAATTATATGCCCAGAGAGCAATGACTTTAAAATGTGTTAATCATAGTCGCACACCTCATGTAGCATAGCCCATAAGCCTATATATTTGTATCATAACTAAAGTGGCAAAATAACTTCTTAAAATTAAGCACATTAATCTGCTTTACATGGGGTGTAGACCCTAACTGGCATACTTAAGCAGCGCATGAGTTTCAAGTTTGGAGAAGATATTTTTCAACACAAAAATGCACCTTTATAATTAAAGCATTACATGCATAAAATCGCCTTTGTGATCACTTTTGAGAATGGTGTTTTCCTGCCAATGGCACATTTGCGCGTATAGCCTACTGCTGTGTGCGCATTGCTGCGCTTATAATGTGAAGAAATAGCCTAATAGTTTATCAACATTTTAAGATAAATGTTCTCATCTGTTGCGTCAGGCTTTGATGCTAATGGTTGTAATAATTTGGGATCTATCGAATCCCACAACTGTCCCGGACTATGTTTGGAATATTTATTTCTCACACAGATAGGTCAACTTTTGTACTATGGGGGATAGGTGAGGGAGGAGGTGAGGGCCCTGGGAGAGTGGTGCCCGGAAAATAACCTCTCACTCAACATCAACAAAACAAAGGAGCTGATCATGGACTTCAGAAAAGAGCAGAGGGAGCACGCCCCTATCCACATCGACGGGACCGCTTCAAGTTCCTCAGCGTATACATCACTGACGATCTGATATGTTCCACCTGCACAGACAGTGTGGTGAAGAAGGCGCAACAGCGCCTCTTCAACCTCAAGAGGCTGAAGAAATTTAGCTTGGACCCTAAAACCCTCAAACATTTACAGATGCACAATTAAGAGCATCCTGTGTGGCTGTATCACTGCCAGGTACGGCAACTGCACCGCCCACAACCGCAGGGCTCTCCAGAGGGTTGTGCAGTCTGCCCAACGCATCACTGGGGGCAAACTAGATGCCCTCCAGGACATCTACAGTGCCCGATGTCACAGGAATGCCAAAAAAGATCATCAAAAGACCTGATTACGTGACTGAGAGGTGCTTCGGCATGCAGCGGGGCGAAGGGAATTATAATTTTTAGATTCAGCCGAAGGGCACAACAGCCACTGGCCGCAAAAGGCATGGATTTTTTTAGGGGGATTATCTTAATCATCCGCCGATGTCGCTCTTCCGCATCTGTGGTGAAAGGTAACAGAGTCACACAAAGGGGATGCAGAAGGGAAATTCAATGCATTATCAAGTGCTTGTCAAATCGTAAATGAGGACCTGATGAAGTGTCTACAGCCTGCGCAAGAAACATAACAGAGCTCGTGCCTTTCATGCAACTTCATTAAAATTCATCATTAGAGTCGTATCATGCAGCCTAAAAATGTATTAAAATTCAAAACATACAGCCCAACATTTGTATCACAATTAAAGTTACACAAAGAACATGATTTTTTTTTTTTACCTTTTTTTAAACTAGGCAAGTCAGTTAAGAACACATTTTTATTTTACAATGATGGCCTACCTCGGCCAAACCCCCCCCTAACCCGGACGACGTTGGGCCAATTGTGCACCGCCCGATGGGACTCCCGATCACGGCCAGTTGTGATACAGCCCGGGATCGAAGCAGGGTGTGTAGTGATGCCTCTAGCACTGAGACGCAGTGCCTTAGACAGCTGCACCACTCCGGAGTATAAATTAGGCATATAGGGGTACCTGTTTCTTTGTTAACCGCTCAACACAGAATAGCTGCATGTGCTCACTTCCTGAAATCCTTTTGAAGAAAATAGCCTTACTATTTTATTCAGCTATGTTCAATTTTATTCTTCATACTATAAAATATTAAATAATGCAAAGGAATTCTAAGCAAATCTTGTCAAGTGAATTAGTGTAGCCCACAGCCATATGATAAGGACAGGGCAGAGTATGTTATTCTGTTCTTCTGAAATAGACTACATCTTCTTCATATCATGTTTCTTTAGACCTCTCTAAAATAAATAATGTTTATTTTGTGATGGTGTAGGCTATATTACATGGATTTATGATACTTTTTTAAAATGTAGATGTTCCAAAAGGTCTGCATCAGTGGCTTGTAGGCTATGCATGGAAGCCAGGAGATGCTAAATGTGTTTGTTCATTAAATGGTCAATTACCGTGAGACCGGTAAATATTTGCTTGACAATCACCAGCTGACAAAATGGCATTACCGTCTCAGCCCTACGTGCGACATACGCCTAGTTTCCAGAAACTAGTCACATTTATCCTTTGCCAAGATAATCAATCCACCTGACAGGTGTGGTATAGCAAGAAGCTGAATAAACAGCATGATCATTACACAGGTGCACCTTGCGCGGTGGACAATAAAAGGCCACTCTAAAATGTGCAGTTTTGTCACAACACAATGCTGAGAAGATGTCTCAAGTTGAGGGAGCGTGAAATTGGCATTCTGACTGCAGGAATGTCCACCAGAGCTGTTGCCAGAGATTTGAATGTTCATTTCTCTACCAAAACCTTTTTTAGAGAATTTCGCAGTACATCAAACCGGCCTCACACCCGCAGACCACGTGTAACCATGACAGCCCAGGACCTTCACATCCGCCTTCTTCACCTGCGGGATTATCTGAGACCAGCCACCCGGACAGCTGATAAAATTGAGGAGTATTTCTGTTAGTACTAACTAAATTTTGTGTAGAAAAACATATTTTGATTGGCTGGGCCTGGCTGCCCAGTGGGTGGCCCTTGCTGCCAAGTGGGTGGGCCTATGCCTTCCAAGGCCCAACCATAGCTGCACCCCTGCACAGTCATGTGAAATCTATAGATCAGGGCCTAATACATTTATTTCAATTGACTGATTTCCTTATATGAACTGTAATTCAATAAAAACTTTGAAATTGTTGCATTTCTATTTTTGTTTAGTATATTAATATTTTTAGAATGCAATAAACATTAAGATTCAAAGACAATTGACATTTCTATGGTACAAACGTAAGATAAACAAGAATGATTTTTACTCTAACGGGTGACGAAACATAACTATCTGCAAGCCACACCTCCAATAAGCCACACCTCCAATAAGCCACACCTCCAATCTTCTATTAGGCTGTCACCTCTACAATATATATGTTTTTTTTTATCAAAATTGATCCCTGTCATCACAAAAAGGTTCTGTTTAAAACTTTTACATAGGGGTTCCTTGAAGACCCTTTTCAGAGTGGTTCCTCAAGTAACATTTTGGAACTGGAAAGTGTGTGGCAATTTCTAGAACTCCAACAGGTTTTTCCAGGCTCCTTTACTTCTAAAATCACAACAGTGTCCAGTTTTCTGGGTTATTGCATTCATTAAATCACTGAAACAGATTTTTGTTGTCAATACCCTGCACAATTAGGCCACTGTGTTGTTCTAGAATTTTTATTTATTTTACCTTTACCATTTTACCTTTACCTAGGCAAGTCAGTTAAGAACAAATTCTTATTTACAATGACGGCCTAGGAACAGTGGGTTAACTGCCTTGTTCAGGGGCAGAACGACAGATGTGTACCTTGTCAGCTCGGGGATTCAACCTTGCAACCTTTTGGTTACTAGTCCAATGCTCTAACAACTAGGCTACCCTGCCGCCCCAATGTAAACTGCCCTAACCAAAACATGTTAACCGCATGCTGTCATTGGCAGTGGATCATTATGACTAGTCTCTGTGGCAGGATGTGTCCAGTATACTGGACTGCAGTAGGGTACAGTCATCTGAGCTAGCATATAAAGATGTCAGCGATGTGACCAGGTTTAGAAGGCAGGTAACTTACATACTGTACATACTCCACAAGACCCAAAGACATGAATTATGGTAGACCTTGAAAGATTGTTTTACCTCCTGGCTAGATTAGATACTTGTATTGAGCCAAACAGCATGTGTGTGGGCGACACGACGGGACTGATAATGATAAGGGCGGGTCTGGTCTAGGCATTAGCATGAAGCAGTGTTCCTGTATGTGTCATACACTCGTATTCATGTCAACACACTAATAAAATGTAAAAATAAAAGTGTCATGCTCTTCTTCCTTTGCTTCTTCTTCTTGATAACATGTATGTCAATGGATGGAGCTACATATGAGCCCAAACAAAACATAAACAATTAGGCCCAGCGCCTTGACAGAGACAGATACAGGACACCCTGATTGAATGGTGAAACTGATGGGAAAATGGCTGTCCCACACAGTGCCTCTTACTTGGTTACAGGGTTGGAGCAATCTCAGAGCATGAGGGAAGCCATGTCTTACTGCCCTGACCAATCACACTCAAGATCCAGCTATCTAGCTATTCAGGTCACCCTCAAAAAGAGGAGAGGGTACTCTATATCCCTCAAGTGGAGTTGGGAATAGGGGACGGTGGTTCAAGTTTTTTTAACACTGGATAAGAGGTGTGCTTACTTTCCCTATGCTGAGCGTTATCAAAGTAAAAGGTGTCTTGCCTCTTTGTCATGTAGTGCAAAAAGTTGTCTTAACCCCATAACCTCTGTAAGTATGAAAAGTTGCAATGGGTTCAGTAGTATTTAACACACTTTAAAGGGCGGTAATGTAATTCAGAGGAGTATGTTATCGACATTCCCCCAAAAATGTTAATAATAAAATGCTGTTAATATTTCAGGGCCTGCATGTTCTCATCAAACATCTTGATTATGGTATTAATAAGAATATGAGCAACTGATTAATTCATGAAGTTTTCAATGAGAACACTTGGGGATCTGCTCTCATGTACATTATAATAATTTCATGAGGGTGGCTTTGTGGAGTTAGTTGCCAGCTACACGCTGAAGGATTTACAATAAGTCTTGCAGTATTGCATGTGTATACTTGTGTATGCGTATAGTTGGCTCTGATACTATTTTTCTTGGACTACAGTAATCCCTTGATGTGTGTAATACAAATCAAAGTTAGTAGTTGTAATATAAGTTTACGACTGGAGTTATTATTTTTTTTAACCTTTGACTCCTTGGCATTCCCAGAGGCATGCCAGGTTTGCAGGTTGGCAGACTGGTGCCAATTTCTAACAGACTCATTCATAGTCTAATTAGTCTTATTTGTTTGACCCTACCAAGTACATTAGATTATTAGAGGGGTGTCTACATTTCCCCCTTGCACATTTGTTTCTTCTTCATATACTAGATTTATAACACTTGTAAGGAAAGTTTCCTGTACTCAAGTACTTCAAATCGGGAAAATAATGCTCATCTTTCCCATTGAAATTGATATCTTACTGTACAATTTTGTAGATCTGTAATTATTATTGAACAGAAAAGCAAATGATTAGATGGGAGTCTCCCTTGAGACATAGAAAAATGTACGCCTCTCCAACGCACTCCTTTCCTGTGCACGTCTCAGTATTTGGTATTCAAACTAACCTAATTCAGTCACATAGCGTGCCCTGTCGGTGTGGATAACTTGCACACTCAGATATCTTTTTTTATTCAGCCACTGGTCAACATATTTTGTGGAGTTTTCATTCAATCGGGTTTTCAGTACATTTATCTCCCTTTAAATACACTGTACCTTTAGGTTGAATTTTGTTAACAGATTCACTAAACAGGGCTCTCCAACCCTGCTCCTTTTTGAGTTACCGGCCTGTAGGGTTTCGCTCCAACCCTAATCTAGCACACCTGATTCTAATAATTAGCTGGTTGATAAACTGAATCAGGTTAGTTACAACTGGGGTTGGATTGAAAACCTACAGTAGGGTAGCTCTCCAGGAACAGGGTTGGAGAGCCCTGTACTGGAATATTGAGAGAACGGGTTCAGAATATTAGGGATCAAATCAAATCAAAATTGTATGTCACATGCGCTGAATACAACACCTTACAGTGAAATGCTTACCTACAGGCCCTTAAACAACAATGCAGTTTAAAAAAAAATACCTACCGCTTGCCGTATGGTAGCAGAGACAACAGTCTATGACTAGGTGGGCTGGAGTCAATGACCATTTTTAGGTCATTCCTCTGACATATAGAGGTCCTGGATGGCAGGAAGCTTGGTCCCAGTGGTGTACTGGGCCATACACACTACCCTTTGTAGTGTTTTGCGGTCGGAGGCCGAGCAGTTGCCATACCATGCGGTGACGCAACCAGTCAGGATGCTCTCGATGGTGCCGCTGTAGAACCTTTTGAGGATCTGAGGACTCATGACAAATCTTTTCAGTCTCCTGAGGGTGAATAGGTTGTCGTGCCCTCTTCATGACTGTCTTGGTGTGTTTGGACCATGATAGTTTGTTGGTGATGTGGACACCAAGGAACGTGAAACTCTCAACCTGCTCCACTACAGCCCCGTCAATGAGAATGGAGGCGTGCTCGGTCCTCCTTTTCCTGTTGTCCACAATCATCTCCTTTGTCTTGATCACGTTGAGGGAGAGGTTGTTGTCCTGGCACAACACGGCCAGGTCTCTGACCTCCTCCCTATGAGCTGTCTCGTCGTTGTCAGTGATCAGGCTGTTGTGTCATCGGCAAATTTAATGATGGTGTTGTAGTCGTGCATGGCCATGCAGTCATGAGTGAACAGGGAGTACAGGAAGGGACTGAGCACACACCCCTAAGGGGCCCCGTATTGAGGATCAGCGTGGCGGATGTGTTGTTACCTACCCTTACCACCTGGGGGTGGCCCGTCAGGAAGTCCAGGATCCAGGTGCAAAGGGAGTTGTTTAGTCCCAGGGTCCTTATCTTAGTGATGAGCTGTGAGGGCACTATGGTGTTGAACTCTGAGTTGTAGTTAACGAATAGCATTCTCACATAGTTGTTCCTTTTGTTCAGGTGTGAATTGACGGTGTGGAGTACAATCGAGATTGCATCATCTGTGGATGCATTCATCTCCGTTTCAGCACCAAATTGGTAGATTTACTCTGACCTTGTAGATTATTTAGGGCAGGGATGGGTAACTGGTCCTTTTGTAGGCCCGCAGACCAATTAAAAATACTCGGAACAAAAATAAACGCAACCATTTCAAAGATTTTACTGAGTTAAAGTTCATAAGGAAATCAGTCATTTTAAATTAATTAATTGTATGGATTTAAATCTATGGATTTCAAACGACTTGGAATACAGATATGCATCTGTTGGTCACAGAAACATTTTTTAAAAAGGTAGCGGTGTGGATCAGAAAATCAGTCAGTATCTGGTGTGACCACCACTTGCCTCATGCAGCTCAACACATCTCCGTCACATAGAGTTGATCAAGCTCTTGTTTGTGGCCTGTGAAATGTTGTCCCACTTTGTAACAGTAGCGGCACGTGAGTAAAATCCCCCTCCCCCAAAAAGACATTTTCCACCAGTGGTGGAAAAAGTATCCAATTGTCATACTGAAAAGTAAAGATACCTTAATAGAAAATGTCTCAATAAAAGTGAAAGTCTATAAGTATTTGGTTTTAAATATACCTAAGTATCAAAAGTAAAAATCATTTAAAATTCCTTATATTAAGCAAACCAGACAGCACCATTTTATTTTTTATTTATGCATAGCCAGGGTCGCGCTCCAATCCTCAGACATAATTTACAAATTAAGCATGTGTTTAGTGAGTCCGCCAGATAAGTGAGATTTAGACCATACTCCTGTCCTGCTAAGCATTCAAAATGCAACGAGTACTTTTGGGTTGCAGGTAAAATGTATGGAATAAAAAGTACATTATTTTCATTAGTAATGTAGTGAAGAAAAAGTAGAAATTTGTCAACTATAAATAGTAAAGTAATGTACAGATACCCCAAAAAACTACTGAATTGAAAAATACTTTACTCTTAAGTACTTTACATCACTTCATGTTACAACCTACACTGTACAGTATGTGTTTTGATAATTGCGTTGTTTGCTGTTTAGTCATATGCATTGCAACCTTGACATATAGGCCTAAAGGCCGAGACAATAAGAAGAAAGTCGCAGAATAAATTCAACCACACCTTTGTTTTATCACAAAACCGGATAGCAACCTCTGTCCGGTGTAGTCCACAACGCATATTGCATGTAACAGACCTGTTACATGACAAACAGCATGATTAAGCAAGTTAATGTTTGACATTTTCGGACCACTAAACATCTATTGATTTAGAAATACAGAGTTACCGCTGCCTCCACTATTCCAGCACCATTTCAACATCATCAAATCAACTCTGCTTAGTCTAATACAGTGACAACTAATAGATATCAACAACAATTTAGTCCAAATCAACATACAGTGGCTTGAGAAAGTATTCACCACCCTTGGCATTTTTCCTATTTTCTTGCCTTACAACCAGGAATTAAAATTGATTTACACAGTATGCCTACCACTTTGAGGATGCAAAATATTTTTTTGAAATAAGACACAAAAAAAAACTTGAGCGTGCATAACTATTCACCCCTCCAAAGTCAATACTTTTTGCAGCAATTACAGCTGCAAGTCTCTTGGGGTATGTCTCTACAAGCTCTGTAAATCTAGCCAGTGGGATTTTTGCCCATTCTTCAAGGCAAAACTGCTCCAGCTCCTTCAAGTTGGATGGGTTCCGCTGGTGTACAGCAATCTTTAAGTCATACCACAGATTCTCAATTTGATTGAGCGCTGGGCTTTGACTAGGCCATTCCAAGACATTTAAAGGTTTCCTCTTAAACCACTCGAGTGTTGCTTTAGGGTCGTTGTCCTGCTGGACCGTGTTCCTCCGTCCCAGTCTCAAATCTCTGGAAGACTGAAACAGGTTTCAAGTATTTCCCTGTATTTAGCGCCATCCATCATTCCTTCAATTCTGACCAGTTTCCCAGTCCCTTCCGATGAAAAACATCCCCACAGCATGATGCTGCCACCATCATGCTTCACTGTGGGGATGATATTCTCGGGGTGATGAGAGGTGTTGGGTTTGCGTCAGACATTTGCGTCAGACATTTTTGTCTCATCTGAACAGAGTACCTTCTTACATATGTTTGGGGAGTCTCCCACATGCCTTTTGGCAAACACCAAATGTGTTTGCTTATTTTTTTCTTTAAGCAATGGCTTTTTTTTTTGCTACTCTTCCGCAAAGCCCAGCTCTGTGGAGTGCACGGCTTAAAGTGGTCCTATGGACAGATACTCCAATCTCCACTGTGGAGCTTTGCAGCTCCTTCAGGGTTATCTTTGGTCTCTTTTTTGTCTCTCTGATTAATGCCCTCCTTGCCTGGTCTGTGAGTTTTGGTGGGCGGCCCTGTCTTGGCAGGTTTGTTGTGGTGCAGTATTATTTACATTTTTAATAATGGATTTAATGGTGCTCCATGGGATGTTCAAAGTTTCTGATATTTTTTTATAACCCAACCCTGATCTGTACTTCTCCACAACTTTGTTCCTGACCTGTTTGGAGAGCTCCTTGGTCTTCATGGTGCCCCTTGCTTAGTGGTGTTGCAGACTCTGGGGCCTTTCAGAACAAGTGTACTGTATATATACTGAGATTATGTGACACTTAGATTGCACACAGGTGGACTTTATTTAACAAATTGTGTGACTTCTGAAGGTAATTGGTTGCACCAGATCTTATTTAGGGGCTTCATAGCAAAGGGTGTGAATACATATGCACACACAACTTTCCGTTTTAAATCTTTTAGAATTTTTGAAATAAGTAAAAAAAAATATTTCACTTCACCAAATTGGACTATTTTGTGTAGGTCCATTACATGAAATTAGAAATAAAAATATATTTAAATTACAGGTTGTAATGCAACAAAATTCGAAAAAACGTGAATGGGGATGAATACTTTTGCAAGGCACTGTAAGCTAAATATGTGGCTGTCCATGGTTGATTTCTGCTTGCACGCTAGTAGGCGTGCGCAAGTAGAAAAGCATGTTGACTCACCCTACTTCTAGAGAAATGCCAATGCCATCCTTCTCTCTTTCATATTGATGAAACGGTTCGTCACTCTGTCATACAGTACACACTTTTATTTTTTGTTGTCCTAGGCTACCTGGCTAAAATGCTTGCTCACTAGCCTACCTTCCATTCATGGGCAATGCTAGCTAGTTAACATTAACCTTCTACATCTAGCTATTGTACATATTGCACTTACATCCTCTTAGGCCAGGGGCACAACAATGTATAAAGGAAGGGTTGGATCAGAATCGCCGTTATAATCATGGGCCAGTACGGAAAGTTAAGTAAAACCACAAGTCCAAATCCCTATCTCCATCCATGGCTAATTTCGGAAAGGGCCAATTTTAGCTAGCTATCTAGACAGCCTGTGGAGGGCAACACAACGTGATGCAACAATTCAAGAATGGTCTCAAAGCAATTTGATAGGAGAGACGCCAAATCCAAGAGGTCTTCCCTTGACACTATTTTATATTCTTTGCCAGGACCATTCACAGTTGAGCTCGCTCAGTTTAGCTCAATGCTGATTGGCAAATGTTTATACATTTTTTGTCAAGGAAGGCCAAAATGCTCGCTGGCTTCCCTTGCATTCAATGCTAAGGATGGCAACAATGTCATACTCGTTTGGACCAGACAATATCAGATAGATGGCCTGCACGTAAAGAGACAGAGGGGCGCTGTTTCATTAGCTCGGATGCCTTCTCCTGTGAGATACATTCAGCCTCTTGAAAATTGAAGAAAAATTATGAAACAAAGAGAAAGACAAAATACAGCTGAAGTTGGAAGTTTACATAAACCTTAGCCAAATACATTTATACTCAGTTTTTCACAATTCCTGACATTTAATCGCAGTAATAATTCCCTGTCTTGGGTCAGTTAGGATCACTACTTTATTTTAAGAATGTGAAATGTCAGAATAATAGTAGAGAATGATTTATTTCAGCTTTAATTTCTTTCATCACAGTCCCAGTGGGTCAGAAGATAACATACAGTCAATTAGTATTTGTTAGCATTGCCTTTAAATTGTTTAACGTGGGTCAAACGTTTCAGGTAGCCTTCCACAAGCTTCCCACAATATGTTGGGTGTATTTTGGCACCTTCCCCCTGGTGAAACTGAGTCAGGTTTGTAGGCCTCCTTGCTTGCACACGCTTTTTTAGTTCTGCCCACACATTTTCTATAGGATTGAGGTCAGGGCATTGTGATGGCCACTCCAATACCTTGATTTTGTTGTTCTTAAGCCATTTTGCCACAACTTTGGAAGTATGCTTGTGGTCATTGTCCATTTGGAAGACCCATTTGCGACCAAGCTTTAACGTCCTGACTGATGTCTTGAGATGTTGCTTCAATATATCCACATAATTTTCCTACCTCATGATGCCATCTCTTTTGTGAAGTGCACCAGTCCCTCCTCCAGAAAAGCAGCACCACAACATGATGCTGCCACCCCCGCGCTTCACAGTTGGGATGGTGTTCTTCGGCTTGCAAGCCTCCCCTTTTTCCTCCAAACATAACGATGGTTATTACGGACAAACAGTTCTATTTTTGTTTCATCAGACCAGAGGACATTTCTCCAAAAAGTACGATCTTTGTTCCCATGCGCAGTTGCAAACCGTAGTCTGGCTTTTTTTATGGCGGTTTTGGAGCAGTGGCTTCTTCCTTGCTGAGCTGCCTTTCAGGTTATGTCGATGTAGGACTCGTTTAACTGAGGATATAGATACTTTGTACCTGTTTCCTCCAGCATCTTCACAAGGTCCTTTGCTGTTGTTGTGGGATTGATTTGCAATTTTTGCACCAAAGTACATTAATCTCTAGGAGACAGAACGCGTCTCCTTCTTGAGCGGTATGGCGGCTGCGTGGTCCCATGGAGTTTATACTTGCGTACTATTGTTTGTACAGATGAACGTGGTACCTTCAGGCGTTTGGAAATTGCTCACAAGGATGAACCAGAGCTGATCGTGGACTTCAGGAAACAGCAGAGGGAGCACGCCCCTATCCACATCGACGGGACCGCAGTGGAGAAGGTGAAAAGCTTCAATTTCCTCAGCGTACACATCACTGACAATCTGAAATGGTCCACCCATACAGACAGTGTGCTGAAGAAGGCGCAACTGCGCCTCTTCAACCTGAGGATCTTGGCCCCTAAAACCCTCTCAAATCCTTTACAGATGGACACTTGAGAGCATCCTGTCGGGCTGTATCACCGCCTGGTACGGCAACTGCACCACCTGCAACCACAGGGCTCTCCAGAGGGTGGTGCAGTCTGCCCAACGCATCACCGGGTGCACACAGTCTGCCTTCCAGGATACCTACAGTACCCGATGTCACAGGAAGGCCAAAAAGATCATCAACGACATCAACCACCTGAGCCACGGCCTGTTCACCCCGCTACCATCCAGAAGGCGAGGTCCGTACAGGTGCATCAAAGCTGGGACCAAGAGACTGAAAAACAGCTTCTATCTCAAGGCCATCAGACTGTTAAATAGTCATCACTAGCCGGCTACGACCCAGTTAATCAACCCTGCACCTTAGAGGCTGCTGCCCTATTGACATGGAATCACTTGTCACTTTAATAAATGTTTATATACTGCTTTACTCATTCATATGTACAGTGGGGAGAACAAGTATTTGATACACTGCCGATTTTGCAGGTTTTCCTACTTACAAA
The DNA here is from genome assembly GCF_002910315.2 of Salvelinus sp. IW2-2015. Taxonomy (NCBI): domain Eukaryota; kingdom Metazoa; phylum Chordata; class Actinopteri; order Salmoniformes; family Salmonidae; genus Salvelinus; species Salvelinus sp. IW2-2015. The sequence continues at coordinate 13,101,583 of NC_036875.1, read as the reverse complement.
GCATGTAGAGGTCTGTCATTTTTATCATAGGTACACTTCAACTGTGAGAGACGGAATCTAAAAAAATCCAGAAAATCACATTGTATGATTAAGTAATTAATTTGAATTTTATTGCATGTTAAAAAAGTTTGACACCCCTGATGTAGGCTATAAATTGGCAGTTAAATATGTGTGCTTATTAGCCCTACTGATGTTCGATACTGATAGTGGCTAATATTTAACATTATAGAAATAGGAAGCAGAAAAAGTCGGGGTAGCCAATAATTAAGACGTTCGAGAGTGCCCCTCCCTGCAAGTTAAAAGTCCCCACAATTTTAATTATGCATAATGGCACAGCATTTCATAAACTTTACTATGGGAACATTGATATGCTTCCGTTTGCCTCCATATGACTGGTTTCACATTTGTCTCCAGCGTTAAAATAGGTCTAAAACAAGTGTAATTTATACTTAAAATAACCTTATCCAAACAGATTGCGCATTTACCAAGCTCTTATCAAGTTGTAAATTACAGTGCATGGAGAATGGTGTTATTTCTCTCTACTTGGAACCGATAGGTTTGCTAGTCTTATTCAAGGTTCCTCACGCTTAAAAGGTAGTGGAATTATTAGGCAATTAAGTCAAGGTCAGAATACAGGTATCTGTTGACACACCTCCGCACATCTTCATTTATTATATCTCCACACCATGTGAATAGCGGGTGAATAGCATGCTATTCTCATGCTTAAGATCAAGGTCAGGATACGCGTAGAGAGAAGTGCATAAAAAAGGAACTACGTGCACTTTAGTGGGGTCAGAATTCCCCCTTAGTGATTGGATAAACATTGGATAAACAACACCATATGCTCACTTTTAATTTGTCTCTCTTTCAGTCCTGTTTTTTTGTGTGTTCTGTAAAATGGATTACGACTCCATCTCTTCCTGCTATAACAGCCCTGCAGTCTAGCTATGAATTTATACAGTTCCTTTGAGGAGCGTTTGGTCTTTGTCCTGAAAATGTGTTAACAGCTACAGAGGAATATCAATTAGATCCATGATCCACGTCAATAATTTTGTTCACTGTGCTTCTCCCGTTATCATTATTTCTCCTTCAACACAAGCCTTTGTGCGGCTTTGCTCTTCAGATGCGGCAACTTATTTTTATTACCTGTTTTGTTAAGCATACCGATGCCGTTCTTTCACCCTCTTCCCTGTGCCTACTCCACCAAGGCACCATGTGCACCATGTGAACACTTACAGTTCTCATGCAAATTGCTCCTGCCATCTCTCACCATTGTTCACCGGCTGCATAACTCTACTTGGTTGCCATGGGAACTAATGATTATTTCTATCACTTTGTTGAACTTGGCAGCCATTTATTAGCACATAGTCTTAAAGAGCTGGTGTCTCTCATGCTTTAGGAAGAAAAAATATATATTCATAGCTGTCCTTAATTCTTTGCCATGATGTCTGTGTCGCTCAGCTATATTTAACATCAATTGTTGATTGGTCTGTCTAGTCGACAAAATTATTCCGTCTGCCTATTTGAAATATTTATTGAATGTGTGTGTTGTGCTGAGAAAGCCCAATCTGTGATCCACTAGCTCCACACACAGTCTTCCATTGCGAACTTACATCAGTTGAGACCTCATTGATCAGCAGTGCTATCTAACAGTAGCCCAGACAGGATCGATCTGACATTGAATGACCCTCCTGTCCCTTATTGCAGGAATTGATCAGACACACGAGAGGCCTTTGTCTTGTTAACACATTTTCAGACTGCTATTTGTTTTTTTTAGCAATACCTGAGGGGTATCCAAGCAGGTTTGAAGAGTTAGCGACGTAACTTTGGTCATACGAATGTGGCTCAGCTTTAAGCCAGGTACATTTCTATGGCAACAAATCCTTCAGAACTCACCTGCTCTGGGACAGGCTAACTCTCGGCTAACTCCACTGACCCTGAATGAAAAGACTGAGCCACAAGTTGAGGATCAATGGAATCAAATTCCCACCCTCTTGCAAAGATTGTGTAATCATTCACAAAATTTGAGGAAGACGACTGACTAAATAATATCACGCACAGTAACACTTTTGTATGACCTAACTTGTGCTTGTGGTTATGCATTGATAAGCACACCAAAGTCAACATTAATTATAAGCAATAAAGACGACACTTCTAAAAGCCTATTTCACACCATAGGCTGCTGAATTTGGGGGAAAACTTTTTTTCATTTTGATGTCAGCACAAATGAAAATGTGGCACTGACTCGCCCATGGATTGATGTTCTAGCATTGTCTCAATGAAGAGTTTAACTGAAGCTAGTTAGCTTTAGAAAACCCTGAGTAGATCTAGCTTACTTCGTAGGATACCCCTCTGATCTGTGGCATGGGGTGGTCTAGCAGTCTAGGCTCCTGCCTCTGGAGCACATGTACGATGTATTGCTGCCAGCATGGGTTTGAATCCGACCCACTTATCTTTCAGTACTTTCTCAGTACATACCTTTTACCTCTCTCTCTCTCTCTATCCAATAAACATACAAAAAGTATTACCTGATCTAACACCCCTTGATAATATTAAATCAATAACAATGCCAACGGATGTATGTATTGAAATCAGGCTCATGCTGCCTAGAAGGTGGCTGTGAGGGACTCTATATAACACTGGGTGAGCTACATGCGTCTTGTTTTCTCTCAGATTAAAACATTACTCCAGTGTTGACAGGAAGGCCCTATTCTGAGCTTTCTTCAAACAGCCAGCGGAGCAGGGAGGCCTGGTGTCTGGGACCTTGGTTTGCTCAGCCTCGCCGGGTGGACATACACAGTGACTAAGGCCCAATAAATCTTGAGGCAGGCTCTCGGGCCCTTCAATCAACAACAATGGCAGGGGCCTAAATCTCCTAATATAGAGCTGAGCTTTGATACAGGCCCGCGGTGGTTTATTTAGTTAACTGTTGCGGAGGGGGCTGTGCTGACGTAGGCTTCCTTAGTCAAACACGGACAGTGTTTTTGCGGCTGGGCTGTATGTGACTGGCAGATATAGAGCCCATCCATCCTGTCTGTCAAAATGGCAGACTCAGAAAAGGTCTAGAAGTGAGACTTAACAATGCCAAAGCACCAGACGACTAGCAGTCTTTATATTTCAACAGGGTTCTGTTTATTTGTTTTTTGCGTTAATCAATTAGCCTCATAGTGTAAATGTTTTCTAGCTAGCACCATAACTTAATGAATACATGTGGTTTGACTACCAAACAAGCCTTTTTGTGTTCTTGTCAAAGTAATGAATCCATCTTCAACACCCACTATGTCTACTACTGAGTATGTGGTTGTTGAGGCAGGACGTCTTTCGCTAGCTGAGTAAAACCTCATACACAACTTTGACTTGGCGCCCCATTGCTCTACATAAATATGACCATTTCAGCTTTGATCGGGTTAAAAATCATATTTGCACAATGTATTCAAAGGCATGACAATATAAAACACATCAAGATAAACAAAGTTGTGGTCCCTTGACTTTTAGTTGTTTAATTAGTGTGCCTATATCATTTTCTATGGATAGTATATTCCTCCCCCGGTAGGGAGCACATAAGCAACTTTAATAATACAACCTATAGAATGGTCTTCTTCTCTGAGTACCTGGCCACTTCTGTAACCCATGCTGAGAGGAAATAAGGGACTTCGCTCCAGAAGAGACCAGCTCGCTACGCCATTGTTCCTCCTCTAGCCCATCTTAATTAGGTCCCTTTGATTCCATTTGAACAGAGAGTGACCCAATTTGGCGTGTTACTTCTAATGCACCCTCTAGAGGCTCTCAGCATTGATCCAGGCCTCTGACTTGCTCCGAGTCCTCTCAGAAGCCGCGCTGCTTGATTCACGGCACAGTGTTGGTAATCTTAAAAGACAATGAACCAAGCAAGCATACAAACTCAAAGGGAATGGGATGTTCTATTTCAATACAGGTCGCCAAGGCCTTTGAGCACCTGGCGACTAGACTTGGCAAGCCAATGATATGCTAATTGTAACAAACAGCCAACTGACATCTGTGGAGCAGTTTAATAGGAGCGCTCCTGGGGGTTTCTCATTATATAGGCCTAAAGGATTGATATTCTGGTTATATATGTATATATATTTATTTATTTTAGGTCCCCTCTTGGACTACTATAGTCACCCAAAAGTGGTCTTAGGTGTGCCTCAGTTCCAGGGCATAAATTCCATGAATAATCTTTAGCCTATGAGTTAGCTGGGCTGACAGAGTTGTGTTTGTTTTTCATCAGTGTGTGTTGAGCTTGGCTGTGGACTACGAGGGCCAGGCGAGGGTGGGGCCTGATAGGCGGGGGGGGGGGGGGTGTTGTGCAGACCTGGGGGGGATTGTGGGATTGTAGGGAGCAAGGCTCCTGGGGTGTCATGAGTGTGTGGTTGTGGCAGCTGCCCTGTGAAGCATCATACTGGAAAGACATCACCACACACACTCGCGTTAGCCTCTCTGCCAGCAGTCAGACACTGACGTACACACAGAGGTGGGCGGCTAAGCCAACATTCTCCATCGCTTGGGGAGGTAGAAATTGGGCTGTGGCCGCTGTAGCCTCGCCGGGGGAAAGGTGCCAAGTGCTTGTCCATTATAACAGGATCTGCACTCTCTCAAGTCATTTTCCCCCCACGGCGCTCCCGCTTGAGTGCTGTGAAGATACAGCATGGGGAGACTGTGTTTTTGACATTTACTGAAATGGCCTTGAAGCATTTCGGTCAGGAGGAGCACAGGCATTGGCTTATGAATAGCTTGCCACAGACAGGAAGTGAGAGCAGTGAGAGGGATGGAGGAAAAGAGAAAAAGAACAGCAAGAGGGAAAGAAAGAGTGAAACTGAAAATGGCTTATACCCATACATTAATGAACTATTTAATGGCAATTCATCTTCAACTCCTTGCATAACCCCTTGATTAAAATGTAACTTAATAATGGCAGCAAACACTTGAGAGGAAGACTTCCCATCATCTCCATCACCTCTTTATTGGACATTAGAAAGTAGACATTTTCAAAAGTCATTAACCAGGCCAAATCCACACTGATGAGAACATGAGCCAATATTTTTAATTAGCTCCGGAAAATCACTAGCATTTAGTTCTAATAGGATCTTGTTCCACATGAAAGACTTGTGTTTACGCCCATATGTGACTCCCCTTTCACCTTGACTCCCCCTCCCTCCAGCTCTCCCTTCATTCCTCCCTCATTCTTTCCATCCCTCCCTCCTTCTTTCCATCCCTCCATCTATCCTGCATAACCTACACATCTTCCGGATAATGAGGCTTAATAGATCAGAACAGGCTTTATTACCCAGGTCAAGTCTCTTTAGGAATCGCCTTGCTAATGCCAAATGTTTAAAGGGATAAGTACTGTAGCTGTTTAAGTGATACATATGCAATAGGAGAGATGTTTATGCTTCTTTTCAGAGCACACAATGCATATATGAATCACTGAGGAATCCTGAAACGAGTCCCTGAAGAGGTCATTTTTAAAATTTTATAAATGAGAATGTTGTGACATACACTATACACACATGAGTATGTGGAGACCCCTTCAAATTAGTGGATTCCGCTATTTCAGCCACACCCGTTGTTGACAGATGAATAAAATGTAGCACACAGCCATGCAATCTCCATAGACAAATATTGGCATTAGAATGGGTTGTACTGAAGAGCTCCATGACTTTCAATGTGGCACTGTCATAGGATGACACATTTCCAGGTCAGTTGGTCAAATTTCTGCCCTGCTAGAGCTGCCCCGGTCAACTGTAGGTGCTGTTTTTGTGGAAACGTCTAGGAGCAAAAACGGCTCAGACACAAAGTGGTAGGCCACACAAGCTCACAGAATGGGACCATCGAGGGCTGAAGTGCATAAAGATTGTCTGTCCTCAGTTGCAACACTCAATATGGAGTTCCAAACTGCCTCTGGAAGCAACATCAGCACAAGAACTGTTCGTCGGGAGCTTCATAAAATGGGTTTCGATGGCCGAGCAGCTGCACACAAGCCTAAGATCAGTGTGTGCACTGCCAAGCGTCAACTGGAGTGGTGTAAAGCTCACCGCCATTAGATTCTAGAGCAGTGGAAATGCATTTTCTGGAGTGATGAATCACGCTTCACCATCTGGCAGTCCGACGGACAAATCTGGGTTTGGCAGATGCCAGGAGAACGCTACCTACCCAAATGCATAATGCCAATTTAAGTTTGGTGGAGGCAGATTAATGGTCTAGGGCTGTTTTTCATGGTTCGGGCTAGGCCTCTTAGTTCCAGTGGAAGGAAATCTTAATGCTACAGCATACAATGACATTCTAGACAATTCTGTGCTTCCAACTCTGTGGCAACAGTTTGGGGAAGGCCCTTTTCTGTTTCAGCATGACAATGCCCCCGTGCACAACGCAAGGTCCATACAGAAATCGTTTGTCAAGATCGATGAGGAAGAACTTGACTGGCCTGCACAGACCTCAACTTCTTCGAACACCTTTGGGATGAATTGGAACGCCAACTGCGAGACAGGCCTAATCACCCAACATCAGTGCCCTACCTCACTAATGCTCGTGGCTGAATGGAAGTAAGGTCTGTGCAGCAATGTTCCAACATCTAGTGGAAAGGCTTCCCAGAAGAGTTGAGTCTGTTATAGCAGCAAAGGGGGCGGGATAATCTCCATATTAATGCCCATGATTTTGGAACGAGATGTTTGACGAGCAGATGCCCACATACTTTTGGTCATGTAGTGTATTTAGTATGATGATATTAAGAGACATAATAGAGACCGAGAGAGACAGAGTGACAGAGAGACAGAGAGAGAGACAGACAGTGTGGCTGAGAGAGACAGACAGCATGGCTGAGAGAAAGAGAGACAGAGAGACAGTGGCTGAGAGCAAGTAGGAAGAAGATTTTTTTTTTTAAGAGATAAAGAGATGGCAGATTGAAACAAGCATTCGTACCACACGCCAACCCGTGTTTCCTCATGTTCCTTTGATTCTAGCTGGCTTGTGTTAGCTTGCTACCTGGAAACTGTTCTGTCAGAGATAGAGGCATGCTACCAGAGACAGAAACCGTGGCAACAGGAACAGCAGCCGCAGCAACAGCAGTAGCTCATAACACAGGCCTAGTTTGAGATAGAGAAGCCACAGATAATGAAGGGAGTCAGATCCCCTAGTGGTCCCAGGCCTGAATCTGGCCAGGTTGCAGGATCAGAGCTGGCTATAGTGGCTATATGGGGGGGGGGGGGGGGGGTCTTGGCTGTACTCAGACCTAGCTGTCCTATCAGGCATCATCCATTGTCCATCCACCAGGATCCATCTGGAAAGCCAACAACAAGAGTTTTGTTCTGAGCCTCTTAGCACAGCACAGCTTGTTAGCCAGGCCTGCCTCAATCTTGGTGTTTGGCTTTCTTATTCACCAATGTGTGCTCAACCTTGTACATTCACACATACACGTAGCCCAAGCTTTACACACTCATCATTTGCAGCCAATACTGGTCTGCAAAAAGACAGGCAGTCCCATAGGCTTCCTATCCAGCTTGTTAGGTACACTGCAGACTGTACTCTGTCCTGGCCCAAATCACCCTCTGTGTCACGCAAAACAAACAGCAAGGTCAGGAGATGGTGGTTGGACTGGTGAAGACTTCCAGGTCCAGCTATGCCGATATTAGTTGATTGTCTGAGCCAGATGGCCTAGTACATCGTTGGAGGATTAGATGATTTGTCTGTTACCAGTGTTGTAAAGGACAGCGTTCCAGAGTCTGATTATAGTATGACCATCACTCCAATTAGACCTGAAACAGATAGATCCCTTTTATCTTTGAAACAAGGGAGTGGACATTCATTTTAGTAGATGGTTTCATGGAAACTGCAAAATAGGTCAAGAACATGTCCTGTGTTCACAACAAATAACCTTGTTTCAGCAGACTGGACTGTTATAAGCACAAACATTAAAATTCCCATTACAGGACCAATGAGCATAGAGTACATGACGAATGGTAAACTTACCAATTGCTGTCGTGATTGAAGAGAGGTTGTTCGCTACGTCATGCAGCATCCTTCAAAAATAGGAGAAACTCAAATAAACAAACATCCCAAACAATCTTGTGCCTGCTTGAAAGCCTGAGACAACAACCTTCAAAGCAGCCATGAAGAGGACCTATTGTTTGATGAGGCAGAGGCCATATAATGCAGTGCATTTTAAGTGAAGATGTTGAAGTACCTCTGGATGGTGACTCATGTCCCTGAGCCCAGAATACCTCACTACCATGGGCCAGAAACAAGATGAGAGAGAGAGATGTCTGGGTTTGCGTCACCAACCTCTATGATTCAGTTGTGTTTGTGCCATGTTCTTTCTATCAATTCCTTTGATAAGGCATCAGGTTTGTTGTCCACTGGGACTGCCAATAGATGGAGTTGATTGGCGCTCCACTCAGGGCCTGAGAGAGAGAGGAGAGGACGAGAGAACACAAGACGAGAAAGAGAATGTAAAGCCCCAGCAGAACCAGTACCCCTCCACACCATTGACCTGCATGATGAGCACAGACCTGCAAAGTGCTTTTATTTCCCCCCACTCCATCTCTCCCCGTGTATCGCTCTCCTCCCCCGTATCTGATGTTCTCTGTTCATTCATAGGAGATAAAAAGATGAAAGGAATGGAGACAATCATGAACTTCAGTATTGGATGTTTCTGTGGAAAGATACAGTTGTCTACTATCTTTTCTACATCTCATGTTGATTTGAATTTGTTAGTCGTCAGTCCACTCAGATATGTGCGTGATTTCAAAACTAAAAAAAAACATTTTAAAGAAGACTCACTCCAGAAAACCATATACACCGTAATCAATATTAGCCGGTCACTGCTATACGTGCATTGCATACATGCGTCCTTTTTAATTCTGCTGCCGTCACTTCTTCACCCTTCTCTTTCATAAAAATACAATTATACAAAAGAGCTGGAGTAGAGGTACAACAGGCACAATCAGAGTCGGTTGGTTATTGTCCACAAAGGGTGTTGAGTCACCAGAACTCACCGTGTGGTGAGCACACACACACACTAACCATAACAGCTTGTTTTGGACTCCTACTTTATAGAAACCTTCACATGGACAGCTAGCTAGCCAGGGGGAAATTGATATATTACGCAATCATCAGTTTCTGATGGCAGTCGCAGTGGTATGTCTAAGAGAGAGACCGATGCATTCTACCATCCACACAGTGCAGCCAGTGTGGTTTTTTCTTTGAGCTAAAAAGTGCAGAGCTCCTGACTTTATTTCGCAGGACTTTTGCCAATCACAATGTTTTGGTGATTATTTTCCAAGGATTAGGGGTATTTTTCCGGTAGATTGTAATAGCCTCTGTATATTCTAACCTCCTTTTAATCAGCGGGGAGAAGGAACAATCACTTCCATCACTGGGATGTAGCCGCTCTCCCAGCCAAAGTGTGTTGCTTATTTATCCAGCGTCTCAGACTCTCCCAGTTTATTTTATCAGACTGAGTGAAATTCCAGTATTGGCTCCAATTCGGGAGGTTCTAGGGGCTCGTCTTGCCCCCTTCTCTAAGCAAATGTGGACAGGAGAAAGGTGTATAGGGTTATGAGGTGGGGGTAAATGTACAGTTTTAACAGTGGAAATGTTTCAGACACTGAGAAATAGGATCTCTTAAAGAGTCGGTGACAGACACGTGCTGAAACGGGCCGGTAGTGAGAGACGCGGTGGTGGGGAACACCAATAGGGCTGACTAACGAGAGGATGTGAACAGTGGGAACTGGGAACCCTTAATTAAGCAGCATTACAAAGCCATGGGCTCGTGTGTTTACCTGCATGTATGTCATCTAACTCATACACCAGAGAAAATCAATGGCAGATCAGCTTAAAGTATAACCATACACATACGAACACAGGCACGCACATAAAAAACAGCAGACGCGCGCACACACAATGATATTTGATCATGTATTATTCTACCTATATCAAAGGCTGGTTGTGTCAATTGATTTGCAGTATCGACTGGGGGGGGTAAATTAAGGATTTGGGTCTACGGATTGGCACTGAAAAGGCCCTAAAGAGACAGGCACTGGTGGACCAGTGCCGGATCTCTCACGTCTCACAAGATGGAGGCTCCTCAGAGGTGGAATGGGAGAACCATCCTCCTTAGTTAATTTTAATTTAAAAATAAAGAGTTAAACATTCAAAAAGTTATTATTTTTAGATAACTATACGAAATGCATTCACGTCACAAAATAATTGATTAAAACACACTGTTTTGCTTTGAAGGTCTACACTAGCCTCAACAGTACTCTGTAGGGTAGAACCATGGTATAGCCAGAACACAGCTAGCTTCTGTCGTCTTCTGGGTAAATTTGACTTCAATACAGCATCTAGGAGACTCATTGTTCTCACCCCCTTCCATGGACTTAAACAGTGATTATGACAACTTCCGGAGGATGTTCTCAAACCTATCAGAACCCTTGCAGCATGAATTTATATGTTGTCCACTCAATCAAAGGATCAGAGATTGAATCTAGTACTGAAAACATAAGCTACAGCTAGCTAGCACTGCATAAAATGTGCAAATTGTTGACTCAATAGTTGGACAGTTTTCTAATTCATTTCCTTTTCAAATGAAGGGGAAGCAAGAGAGAGCTAGCTAGATATATATATAGTGGGGAGAACAAGTATTTGACACACTGCCGATTTTGCAGGTTTTCCTACTTACAAAGCACTGGTCTGTAATTTTTACCATAGGTACACTTCAACTGTGAGAGACAGAATCTAAAACAAAAATCCAGAAAATCACATTGTATGATTTTTAAGTAATTCATTTGCATTTTATATATATACACACAGTATTAGTCAAAAGTTAAGAGACCTACTCATTCTAGGGTTTCTTTATTTTTACTATTATTGTGGAATAATAGGGAAGACATCAAAACTATGAAATAACATATGGAATCATGCGGTAACCAAAAAAAGTGTTAAATCAAAATATATTTTTGTGATTGGGGTTCTTCAAAGTAGCCACCCTTTGGCTTGATGATAGCTTTGCGCACTCTTGGCATTCTCTCAACCAGCTTCATGAGGTAGTCACCTGGAATGCATTTAAAAAAAAAAAATCACATGCACCGAATACAAAAGGTGTAGAACTTACAGTGGAGTGCTTACCTACAAGCCCTTAACCAACAATGAAGTAAATAAAAAAAGGCTCATTCAATTAACCTGTGTGCCTTGTTAAAAGTTAATTTGTGGAATTTCTTTCCTTCTAAACACGTTTGAACCAATCAGTTGTGTTGTGACAAGGTAGGGGTGGTATACAGAAGATAGCCCTATTTGGTAAAAGACCAAGTCCATACTATGGCAAGAACAGCTCAAATAAGCAAAGAGGAAAGACAGTCCATCATTACTTTAAGACATGAAGGTCAGTCAATTTGGAAAATGAAAGACCTTTGAAAGTTTCTTCAAGTGCAGTCGCAAAAACCATCAATCGGACACCAATAAGAAGAAGAGACTTGCTTGGGCCAAGAAACACGTGCAATGGACATTAGACTGGTGGAATTCTGTCCTTTGGTCTGTTGAGTCCAACCGCCATGTCTTTGTGAGAGACACAGTAGGGTAACGGATGATCTCTGCATGTGTGCTTCCCACAGTGAAGCATGGAGGAGGTGGTGGTGTGATGGTGCATTGTCTGTGATTTATTTCGAATTCAAAGGCACACTTAACCAGCATGGCTACCACAGCATTCTGCTGCGAAACGCCATCCCATCTGGTTTGCACTTAGTGGGACTATCATTTGTTTTTCAAAAAGAACAATGACCCACTGTGTAAGAGCAATTTGACCAAGAAGGAGAGTGATGGGAGTGCTGCATCAGATGACCTGGCCTCCACAATCTCCCGACCTCAACCCAATTGAGATGGTTTGGGATGAGTTGGACCGTAGAGTGAAGGAAAAGCAGCCGAAAAATGCTCAGCATATGTGGGAACTCCTTCAAGACTGTTCGAAAAGCATTCCTCTAAAATATATTTTGATTTGTTTAACACTTTTGTATACTACATGATTCCATGTGTTATTTCATAGTTTTGATGTCTTCTCCATTATTCATCAAAGAAAATAGAATAAAATAGAAAACCCTTGAATGAGTAGGTGTCCAAACTTTTGACTCTTACTGTATCAGTGGTGGTTAGTGGCATTTATGATGAGGGAGGACTATTTTTTTTATGAGCATGGCCTTATTTCAATTGCAGAATGTTGGATGACTGCCGTTCATATTCCCTTCATCCAGTTCAATGTAATATTGATAGGTTTAGACGACTACTTGACACTCACATTTTCCCTATACCCATCATGAGGTTGCTACAACCTAGCCTATGAAAAATGTTTACAACGTAACAGTTGCAAACAAGTTTCTACTGGACAAATTCAGGTATTTTTTATCCCTGTTTCGTTTGCTTCCATTTAGGAAACGTTTTAACAGAATCAGCCGAATGAATACACCCCTGATCACGCACAGTGTTCACTTTCCTAGCAGCCACATTGTATTCATTCTAGCCTCCATGCACTCTCCTCCTTTCCCTTCATTTGTGGACCTCAATGAACACCACATCAGCTGTATGTGACTAGGCAAAAAAAAAAATAACTTTCCAAGCCAAACCATGTCATAACCGCTACACACAGCCTACATCATTGTCCCCATATAAGCTAAAGTAATGAACTAGTCAACATAGCTAATAGTACTGTGTTAATAAACCCACTCCAATCATACAGTAACATTACAGTGTATAGTCAATAACCAGTTAAGCCGATGGGCCCCGGTGGCAATACATTTATAAAACCTTGACTTGGAAGGTGTTCCAATGGTGTTGGCTAGTCAGCCAGCTAGCTAACATAGTATCCCTCTGTTTGAGCAACTAAAATAGCCAGCTGCATTTGCTATCTAAGTAAGTGAAACTGAAAAAAAGACAAATTCTCTCGCTCCTTAATTTGTTGAAAACTGTTCAACTATTGTGTTTCTCTCTCTTTGAGTCAACTACTCACCACATTTTATGCACTGCATTGCTAGCTAGCTGTAGCTTATGCTTTCAGTACTAGAGTCATTCTCTGATCCTTTGATTGGGTGGACATCATGTCAGTTCATGTTACAAGAGGTCTGATCGGTTGGAGGACGTCCTCCGGAAGTTGTCATAATTACTGTGTAAGTCTATGGAAGGGGGTGAGAACCATGAGGAGGACGGAAACTACTGTAGCTGTCCTCCAGCTACACCATGGTGCTACCCTAAAGAGTGCTGTTGAGGCTACTGTTTTGATGTTTTGATCAATTATTTGGTGACGTGAATATATTTAGTTATATCTAAAATAGGATAACTATTTCAATGTTTTATAATTAGATTTTTACAAAATTCACTGTGGATGGTCCTCCCCTTCCTCCTCTGAGGAGCCTCCACGGTACTGTATATATTTTTTTACTTTCACTTAGCTAACGAATGCAGCTAGCTAATGTAGCCTACTCAAACAGAGAGGGATGCTATGTTAGCTATCTGGCTATCCAACACTGGAACTCTTCCAAGTCAAAGGAAACTTTTGGTTTTATTAATTTATTGCCACAGAGGCTGACTGTACACTGTACTGCATGATTGTAGCGTGTTTACTAACGCGTTAGTTCTAGTAGCTATGATGTGACAACAATGTAGGCTATGTTTAGCAGTTATCGGTCATGATATGAAGGTTTGGCTTGGAAAGGTTTTCTCCTGGTAACAGACAGCTGATGTGTTGTACACTGAAGTACACAAGCGAAGGGAAAGGTGATACGAGGAGAGTGTGTAGATAGTTGCGGGAATTCATTATATATACATACACACAACGAGCAAAGTGATCATACTGTTTTTATATGGTGAACTGTTTTTATGAAAGTCAACTGTGTTTGAGTGTGATCAGGGGTGTGTTCATTCCGCCGATTCTGTTGAAAAACGTTTCTTAAAACCAGAAGCAAACGGAACGGCAATCAAAATACCAGAATTTGTCCAATAGAAATTCACATTTGCAACTGTTGGACTAATGATTACACCCTAGATCAGCTAGATGTAGGCAAGCGTCTGCAAGGCTTTAAGGCCATGCTCATAAAAATCCTCCCTCATCTTATACGGCACCTACCGCCACTAACAGACTCCTTCAAATACAAATACACACTCCCTCCAGAGGCATGATTATCTCACAACACAGGACGAACTCAGAAATGACAACTAATGCATTTGCTCATTGCCTTATTTCATTAAAAATTGGCAATACATTTTTTACAAATCTTATATCTAACAATGGGTGATAAACCATTCAGTGCTCACCACCCATTTTCATTTTCTTCTTTCTTTGTCTTCTCAGTGAGATGGATTCACGGTCGGAAGCAGCTCATTGGGCCACTGATGTTCATATCAAGTCTCCAATTAATTTCTCCATCACGTTAATGTGCAGAATCGACTGGTACCTCTTTGATCTGTATTAGTTAAGGTTTCACTACGTTTGATCCCTCTCACCAAGACCTCACGGCTGGACCTCTACTGCCGGCGGGTTACTTCTCAGCTCTTTGTTGCGGTCTCTGGTGTGTGTGTGTGTGTGTGTTGGTGTGTCTGGCTGTCTGTGGCCTTGCTGCCCTCAGGGACTGGCTACAAAGAGACTGAGCTCCTCATCTAGCTCTGTCTACCACTTTCACAGGCCATCAAAGTCAACCACAACACCCCATTAGTGGCCATTTGGGAGAAAACACATTTAAATAAATGAATGAATCCAAACAGACATCAAAATAACAACCATAACATTGTCTAAGCTATTAGTTAATACACCAGCTTAATAACCATAATGGTTGGTGTTACAAACCCAATAACTAGCCTACTAACATATTGGCACTCAAGTCTAGGGTTGTTAGGCCTAGTTACATGGTCTGCAACCTGAATGAGCATGTATGTGAGAAATCATTCAAGGGAGACAGCAACCTTACCTTGGTCCAAGGTCAGCTCTCTCTTGACCTCTTGGTCAGCCAGTTAAAGCAGATTATTATTTGTTCAGATGGTGACGAAACATAAATATGTACAAAATTAGACAAATACAAAAGGCACGCCTAAAATAAAGACTCAAAAACAAATGAAAGGCCTCATTACCAGGAAATAAAACCAGCAGGCTCCCCAAGCTGGCACTCTGATGTTCACCCTAATTGGCAGCACCTGATGTGCTTATCAAGCCTTGGCTCAGAAGCCAGACCTGGTTGCTGCCACCTGGGGATGGAGTGTGGAAATGTATCCTGGATAGTGTGTTTGTCTATGTCCTAACACTAACCTTGCCCCGATATCACAACAGTTGTAATCGGTCCCAAATAATGTGTATTAATTGATAAGGAATTAATTTGTTTGTTAACGCAGGACATTGCTGCTTTGCCTTTCAACAAATTGTTTTCCATTTATCATTACGTGGTAATCCAGATAGCCTTTGTTTTACCAACATATTCTAACTGGGGATTTTTCCCTATCAAAGCACAACCAGAATTCTATTGTGATACATAGGGATCCACATGCTGTATTAGAGATATTTATTTGTGTTAAATGTATTATGTCTTCTTATATTTTTTGAACCTTTATTTCATCAGGGAGTCCAATAGTGTACAGTATGTGTTTCTCTGTGCCAAACCCTAATGTTCATGTTATATATTCTTTGAATCAGACACTGGAAAGCATCTAGTCGCCAACAGAGTCATACTGTATTTGGTGGAATAGCATAGTACTGTCAAGTAGGTCTATTCTGATGAGAGGTTTCTTGCCCACACACAGTTATATCACATACAACAACAACATGCGCTTTGTAAGGCGGACTAAATGGCCCACAGTGAATACAGTACACAGTGAATACCGACACGTTGTAAATGTATTGAATGAAGCAGATCATGGAAGATTATTTGTACTTTACATATCAATCCAAAAGGCACAATAAGTGTCATCTTAACCCAGGATATCCAATGCCTGAAAATGGTCTGTAAGTATGAGAGCCGGAAACAACAGCATCAGAGTTACAGGCTAGAGCTAATATGACAGCAAGCAGACAGAAGAGGAAAGAGGATTGCTAAAGAAAGAAATATTTAGATTTTTGTAACATTTCTAAAGAGCAAAAGTTCATCTAAATTTTCTCATGCTTAGAAATGTCAAACCCAGTGAAAAAAACTAACGGGAGTAAATACCACTTAAGTCTCAGAGAAAGAAAGCAGCAGGTTTCCACCGCCATAGAAACAACTGTGAAAAATGCAATTCCACCGGCCTTTCTCCACTGAAGTGTCGGGGATTAGGGCACCAGAGGCACACAGGGCAACCCGCTGGTCCTACACTTCTCTCTCACAGGACCTGATATACAGGACCCATTTATATGCCGCCATTCCAAACGCCTGACTTATGGCCACACTGCCATTTTGGTGACATCTGCTAGGCATCTAGGAATCCGCTTAACCAACAACCTTTTCTCCCTTCGACTCATCCTGCTTTCTTTTCTTCTCTTTCATTTCGTTAAATCTGGATGGGATGACATGTCTCACCTTTTTCATCCTCCCCTGTGTGAAATTCTCTTTAGTTATATTGAGGTTGGGGGGGGGAAACGGTTAAGAACCCAAACAGTGGCGACACCTACGGCGAGCGGAACAAGGGCGACCTTGTGTTTACATTTACGCGGAGCCACTACCCCACTGGGATATTGATGTGGTGTTACAGGCCTGGAGCTAGCCAGGCAGAGAGAGCAAGAGAAAGGAGGCAAAACGGTTCTCATAGTGCTTCGCCAAACCACTGGTCCACGGGACTCCAGGCTGCCCCCTTTTGTTCAGGTTGAGTAATAGTGTTTTGGATCTGCACACCTAATAAGAGTGTATCAGAGGGAACCAGTGACTCCCGACTCGACTGGAGAGAGAGGAGATTAGCTCTGTAGACATAGTGTAAAATGGATGCTTCCAAAGCTCGCTGAACGTGAAAGTGTGGGACAATTGTCTCTAAGAAAGGAGACAGGGGGTTGTGTGTGTGTGTGTGTGTGTGTGTGTGTGTGTGTGTGGTGTGTGTGTGTGTGTGTGTGTGTGTGTGTGTGTGTGTGTGTGTGTGTGTGTGTGTGTGTGTGTGTGTGTGTGTGTGTGTGTGTGTGTGTGTGTGTGTGTGTGTGTGTGTGTGTGTGTGTGTGTGTGTGTGTGTGTGTGTGTGTGTGTGTGTGTGTGTCTTGTGTGTATGTCTTTTGGTCTGTGGATGTCTATGACCCAATGACTGAACCAACACTACATTCATCATCCCAGTGTTTTCCTTGTGCTTTAGCAGCTTCTGTCCCTCTACTGACCCCACTGGTCAGACACAATATAGCATCACACAGATCTATGAATCACTGCATTGATAGCCATATCTCTTCAACCATGTAATTATTGCTATGTACATACAGATGGATTAGCTATTTACATACAGATGGTGCCCTGCTAGCCTCATATCCTACAGATGGCATAGAGGCATAGGGCTGCTATAGAGAGACCATTTTAGACCATTCTCAGACTTGTGTGAATACTTGTTTTTGTGATATGATACATATTTGGGTTTCCTAGAAAAATATTACAGATTAAAAAAAGATTGTAGAAACAGATTGTAGATACGTTTTTACAGTTTTATTTCCAGATCACAGAGCTCGTCTTGAATTGCGTATTCAGTATATGTACAGCACAAGTGCACAGTCAAATATACAGTCTATCTATTTATTCACATTTTAAAGTGATTCAAAATATAGAAACATCACCCCATTTAAGTGTTCTGTGAACCATGTAAATGGATGCACAAGCAAGGCTTCTCCATATTAACTATTGATGTCTGGACTGTTGTGATGCTTCTATCTCTGCATGGCTCTGGTACTGGGAGGAATCAAAGAACTGGAATAAAAGTTACAGAGGACAAAATGAAATACATGGACATTTGTTTGTTAGAAAATGCATTTGCCTGTTGTGGAGAGCATGTATCTCTGAAATAGACATGGATTTCTTCCTAATGCTTCAGCATGGTACTAAAATGCTCTTAAAAGCTGTTAACACTATACAAACCATGGAGTAAATAATGTGTGGAAATAAAAGCTTGCTAAAAATACAATAGTACAAATAAATAAAATAGACTTTCCATTTGGCTGTTGTATTATTGATATTGGACAAAATAGTCGAGGTGAAATAGTGGCTTTGAAGGACACATTGGGTCAAAACAATTCAAATATGCCAGGCACACGAACAGCAACCCAGAACTTATAAGGCGTCTTTTCACTTCTCCCCTCATTTCCCTGTCTAAGAGTTATAAATAAGTAAATGTCTCTCTCTTGCAATGATAGAAATGTTGCTTCTGCATTATCCATATGGGCCAAGGGCATAGAAGTTCAGCTTGTAGTGGATTCAAGCAACAAATAGCTTATTTAAAAAAAAAACTTTTTTTGTTTTTACCACATTGTACTTAGTCAAAAGTGTACTCACAAAATAATAAATACAGTCATTTATCTCTTTGCGATGATACAACTCCTATTCTACTCAGGCCGTTTGAATCAGGAAGGTGAGTAAACTACTCAAGGGCCCCCTGTCTGAATCTTTCATTTGTAAATGGACCTAAACTGTAGCAGCGCCACAACTACAGATAGTACTGATTAGCCAGGATTACGTGTCATTATAGGATAACAGCAACGGTAACTCATTGAATCTCTAATCCACCAAACATGGTTTGTCTTAGACACTTCAGAGCAGTCAGAACAACAACACATGCCAGGTGGAGCTAACAGACTCACAGGTATGGGCTCATGCTCAGTAAATACTGTATCAACAAGCTTTTATCATTTTTTTTTTTTTATCTGAGTATGTCCTCAATAGGAACATGAAAGTAAGATTGTAAGTGTTTCTTTAAATTCTATTTGGCATTCTGTGGGATGATAAAAAAATATATGAATTGACACGTTTTGTCTTAAAGGCAAGCATAAACTGTATGACCAATAGATATACTAATATCGTATTCATTATTACTGTGCATGTCTGATTCTGCTGAAGCACTCTTATTTTAAATCCGTCAGAGATTATCATATAAAAAAAAAAAATGTAATCAACCAACTCCAAAAACCAACTATTCCGGAAGACCACTCGCAGACATGTCCCTCCGAAGGCATTATGTCAGCAAACAGCCCTGTTTGTTTTTTTAAAGGTGACGAGCTAAACTGTTCCCCCCTTCAAAAAAACTTTGGGACAATCCAGACTGACAGGGAGGAATGAGGGGTGGTGGACACAATATCCTCTCTCATAATTTCATTCACCCAATCCCGCCTGTAGACCACAACTCTGCCCAGAGAGACTTTATGCAAGGGTCAGGGTGTCAGGATTAAGTCTAGAAAATGGAGGGGGCAACCCTCCCTTTTAACCCCCCGCACCCAACAGCTCATGTCCCCCTTCCATAAAGTCCACCAGCTGTTATCTTGTACTAAACCCTGCTGAAGAGAAAGGGATCTATAAGGCCCAATCAGAAGATATGACTGTGGGGTTAGTGCGCCACCATCAAGTACGGCTGAGGTAGATCGTGTACAGAAGGCTGACGGAGAGTGTTCCACAGAAAACCAGATTTGAGATTCAAAAGGGCTAACACATCACCCGCCATTTTAGCCCTGTCAAACAAAGACACAACAAACACTTTCAGAGTGATTAAACACTCAATGAATGTACCGAGTTTGACGTCAAACTTTGCTGAAGGGGGAGAGCAGAGATAGAGGCGAGGTGTAGGGTAGATCAAGCACACGTACTGTATATGATGTGAAAGAGTAAGTCAGTTGCAGACGCAAACATTGTTGTGCAGTGACTGGAGGGCTGACGGGCTGGATGGACAATCCAAAAACTTGTGACAGTTTGGGGGTGAGGGAAACAGCCGCGGGACAGACTAGCTGGGAGTTCATGAGAGGGGCAGTCTGGTAACGTCTGGAGAGAGGAGGGAACTGTTGTATCCTTCAGTCTAAACCTATGAGCAATCACCATCCTCCTCCTCATCATCAGCATCATCATTAATGAACTCCAGATGAACCCAAATGAATTGGTTCATTTCACTTGGAGATTGGAAGGTTTCTGGATTGTTTGGCTTAATAACCAAAACAGAGGAGGTGAATCTGCGGCCGCACTGACCTGAAATCACTTCTTTTGCATTTGAACATGCACAATTCAAAAGGGACTCGCACATTTCAGCTATCTTTGATGCAGATGCATGGTAACAATTGAATAAAACTCGCACACTGCTCTTGCTAGTATCACTGCTCTTTTTTAAGATTTACATCCCGGCCTCAATGCCTTCGTCAGAGATTTATTTGAACATGCAAACATTTTACACAGCAGAACAAGCGGAAACTTTGTCACAATCTGTTTTAATAATAATAATTATTATTATTGTTGTTAGTATTATTTTTATGACATAGTTATACAGGTATTTGTATAGGGAATATTTAAAGCATTATGTTGTTATCATATATTGAACGTTGTACTATACTTGAGAGATGTTTTATAGACATAAACTATATGCCTACACTTATTTTTTTTTTAAACATAATTTTTACTGGCTTTCCAAAATGTACAGAATAAATAACAATTGTTAATTTAAGAGAAGTACATTCCAGTTTATTAGTATTGTTTGTGTACAATCTTTTTCCACCTTCTACACTTGTATATACAAATATTAGGTATAACAAGTATTCCATTGGAATGTATGAGATATTATGTTTTTGGCATAATATTGAAAATATGAATAAAATACAGGCCTACAGTACTTCATACAAAAAAGATTTGCAAATGTAATCCTGTAAATCGAATTGATTAAATTATATTGTCGTATTTCAGTGTCACAATACATTATTTTAACTAATAAATGATGAAATACATGTTCCATTCAACTCCACACGGCTCACATGTTTGACCTAAATATTTATTATATTTTAAAATGGCAAAAAAATGTTGTTGGTTAGCTCCACTAGCAAAGCAGCACATATTTGAAAGTAAAAAATAACTCATAGGTTTTGTTAGTAACTCCTATTATAGAGTGGCAGTTAGAACCCACTCCTGTTGATGTAGGGACCCAAGTGGAACGAGGCCGGAGAACAACATGTGACACATATTCTTAATGTATTCCATATCTCACATTTCCATGCTTTGGCTGGAATCCCAGACCTCCTCACATGACCCTAACAACATAATTACACACAATTTACATCACATTCACTGTTGGCACTCATTCAAGATTTTAGAGGAAAACAAGTACACCAGACCTATCTCTTTTTTCTTCTGTAGTCATCGAACCCCTGCGACGAGAAATACCAGAGATATGATGAGATGAAATTTGAAATCCCGAAGAGCGATTCATTCATTCTCACACATGGGGGGGCCAAGCAGGCAGCCATTAAAGCGGGGTCGGCTCCAATTTTGGTCCATTAATCTCCAAAATATGGACCTCATGCCTGAGCCAATGGGATGGCCAGATCTGACCGTCTCCTACTGATACATGGAGTTCATGGGGAGTTCATCATGGTGGCTGTGGCAACATCGAAGACTTTCCATCTTAACTCAGAATGCAGTCACAGTGGCCTAAAAACACCCGGTCTAAATGAGTGGTGGTAGTGATGAGGAAATAGAGTTAAACTAACAGAATGTTCTCTTCCTCATACAGTAAATGTTTTATTTGCTAGTTTTCAGTATTATTTTTGATTTTCAGGAGGGTAAGGAAATGTAGACTATCAGAAAAGACTTACTTATTTTACATTTGTCATTAAGGGATATAACCCTCAGTCTCACAAGAGAAGTTATCTTAGATTTTTAATGAAGCTGTAATTGACCTACATTTATGAGTTTCCCCCCTATGTTTTGCATTCTACCAAAAACTGTAAAATCCCCGTGGATTGATGAGGAATTGACAAATTGTATGGTTGAGAGGGATGAGGCAAAAGGAATGGCAAATAAGTCTGGCTGCACAACCGATTGGCAAACATACTGCAAATTGAGAAATCATGTGACTAAACTGAATAAGAAGGAAGAAACTACACTATGAAACAAAGATACATGACATAAAGAATGATAGTAAAAAGCTTTGTATTGAGTGTGGAAAAGGTAAAAAAAATATTGTTGTCTATCAACAATGATAAGCCACCGGGGTCTGACAACTTGGATGGAAAATTACTGAGGATAATAGCGAACGATATTGCCACTCCTATTTGCTATATTTTCAATTTAATCATACTAGAAAGTGTGTGCCCCCAGGCTTGGAGGGAAGCAAAAGTAATTCCGCTACCTAAGAATAGTAGAGCCCCCTTTACTGGCTGAAATAGCCGACCAATCAGACTGTTACCAACCCTTAGTAAACTTTTGGGAAAAATTGTGTTTGACCAGATGCAATGCTATTTTACAGTAAACAAATTAACAACAAACTTTCAGCACGCTTTTAGTGATAGACATTCAACAAGCACAGAACTTACACAAGTGACTGATGATTGGCTGAGAGAAACTGAGGATAAAATATTTCTAAAACTTAAAAGCATTGTATTTGGGACAAATCATTCACTAAACCCTAGACCTCAACTAAATCTCGTAATAAATAATGTGGAAATTGAGCAAGATGAGGTGACTTAACTGTTTGGAGTAACCCTGGACTGTAAACTGTCATGGTCAAACATATTGATACAACAGTAGCTAAGATGGGGAGAAGTATGTCCATAATAAGACGCTGCTCTACCTTCTTAACAGCACTATCAACGAGGCAGGTCCTACAGGCCCTGGTTTTGTCACACCTGGACTACTGCTCAGTCGTGTGGTCAGGTGCCACAAAAACAAACTTAGGAATATTGTCATTGGCTCAGAACAGGGAAGGAAGGCTGGCCCTTGGATGTACACAGAGAGCTAATATTAATAATATGCATGTCAATCTCTCCTGGCTCAAAGTGGAGGAGAGCTTGACTCCATCATTACTATTGACATGTTGAATGCACCGAGCTGTCTGTTTGAACTACTGGCGCACAGCTCGGACACCCATGCATACCCCACAAGACATGCCACAAGAGGTCCCTTCACAATCCCCAAGTCCAGAACAGACTATGGGAGGCGCACAATACTACATAGAGCCATGACTACATGGAATTCTATTCCTCATCAAGTAACTGATTGAGGAAAAAACAGATAAAAATACCCCCTCTGGAACAGGGGACTGTGAAGCAACACAAACATAGGCACGGTCAAAAGCATACACACACACACGATAGCATGCGCACTATGCACACACGTACACATAGATTTTGTACTGTAGATATGTGGTAGTGGTGGAGTAGGGGCCCGAGGGCACACAGTGTGTTGTGAAAGTATTGTAAAGTTTTTAACATTTTATTAACTGCCTTAATTTTGCTGGACCCCAGGAAAACTGGGATCCATATTAAATTGGGATCATATTAAATACAAATACATTAACCTATTTATGTGAAATTCCAATGGAGTCTGCATCTGCCCTGCTTTTGCATATGTGGCCATTGACTGGGACACTACTGCCATCAACAGGGCACTGAGCGTGTCCCGTGACACAGTCCAGCCCAAAATTAATCAAGACTCGCATCCACAAACAGTTCATGGGAGTGTGTTCCGCAGTATGTACTATTATCCTCTGAGACTGACTTAGAATCACAGGAACTCTTGACCTCACACATGCTGCTCTAAACAGGACTTTATACACAGAATCGGCAGCGGTGTGATGAATGTAGGACACTGCTTGTGCCCTGCCACTGTATGACAATGTGTCTGTGTCTGTTCTCTCCTCATCTCTCAATCTCCTCTGAGAGCATTAGAGTGATAATACTTTAGAGGCCACTGCCCGCCTCTAAACCTCTCCCTCCAGGCCTGCCGTGAACCTTTCACCCAACCATCATATCACAGAGAACAAGGGATTGGAATGAAATAAATAGAATAGGCCATGGTGTGGTGTTCTAGTACAGTATTCCCCTCATTTAAGTCAGATTAAAGAATGTCATTTAAGGGTATTTTTTTATATTAAAGTGTCAAAATCACTTCCTGTCCCAGGTGTTAGCAACAAATGGATTGAGACATGTTTGCCATGTTTTATTTACGGTAGTCATGATTAAAGTGTCTGTGTGTATGTGTCCGTGAGTACGTGTGTGTATGTGTGTGTGAGGGTGTGTTGCATAGATATGGGTGCGCCTGAGTAGAGTGTCTGTGCAAAGAAAAGTAATGGTGTTGGTTTCAATGTGATGCGGTTTGCTAACAACGCTACCACTAAACAAACAGGCAATCAACACAAATGCCAAGGCTGACACATTGATTTACGACGAAAACAATAAAAACAAATCACTTTCAACATAAATTACAGAATTAATACAAACATCCCAAGTAAATTACAGACTCAATTGTCTCTGGGAGGCCATGCTTATGATATGGAAATAATTTGGTGTTGATTAGGCCGCCGGGTTGTTCGATATAACGTTGCGTGCTTCAGTGGCTAAACTAAATACTGCTCAATCAAGGACCTGCGTGATATTTCAATAATGATCTAGGACCTGCGTGATATTTCAATAATGATCTAGGCCGGCGGAGATTGATTGAACCATGGTTTTCATCATAAACTCTCTCATGATATCTCGATCAGGAGGACTGGACACAGAGTTGACAGAGAACCGGGCTGCTATGTAGGTTAGCTCTACAAAAAGTGCTTTAAGCCGAAAGAGAAATAAATAAATAAAGTGTTTGGAGAGGTGAGTGCTCGGTCAGCTAGTCTGCATATCCCATCCAATGCCACAGTTGTGTCACATCTGAGGGTGGTCATTAGGCCGTTACTGATCTAATGTGTGCTGTCTACCGTACAAACTCGGAGCCAAACACGGGACACACAGAAACAGGCTCACAGATAATTCCAATAGATACTGTTGAGATCCAAATTTACCTCACACAATTATGCATGCCATTGTATCTTTAATTCACGTGAGAAAAAATGTTTGCATATTTGTTTCCTGCTAAGAATTGTATTTAAATGGTTTGAAAGCCATCCCTGGGTATTTTGGGGAAACAATCCATAGATTTGTATGAGTGAAAATGCTTGGTGCCATACAGATACATGAGACGTAGCTCTTAGTTTTTTGCTAGAAGAAATAATAACATTTAAAATTCACAAAATTATAATGTCTTATTGACATACATTATTTAACATATACAGTGCCTTCAGAAAGTATTCACACCCCTTTACTGTTTACCATATTTTGTTGTGTTACAGCCTAACATTAAAAATGGATTAAAGCAAGATTTTTTGTCACTGGCCTACACACAATACCCTATAACGTCAACGTGGATGATAAAAAAAATATGTTTACAAATTACTAACAAATGAAAGCTGAAAAGAAAAGCTGAAATGTCTTGAGACAATAAGTATTCAACCCCTTTGTTATGGCAAGCCTAAATAAGTTCAGGAGTAACATTTTTCTTAACAAGTCACATAAAAAGTCTGGGCGATGAATTCACCTTTCAACAGGACAATAGCCTAAAACACAAGGCCAAATCTACGCTGAGTAGCTTACCAAGAAGATAGTGAATGTTACTGAATGGCCGAGTTACAGTACTTATGTAAATTAGATATTTCTATATTTAAATTTACAATACATATGCAAAAAAAATCAAAAAACATGTTTTTACTTTGTCATTATGGAGAAGTGTGTGTACACAGGCTGTAACACAACAAAATGTGGAACAAGTCAAGGGGTATGAATACTTTCCGAAGGCAATGTGCATGTTTTGAAAGGCAACAAAATGGTCTAGATAATGCGCTACGGTGCTGAAAAATGGCATATTGTACCTTATCAGATCATCATACTTTACGGCTCATCATCTTTTATAGCTTACACTACTTGGGGCGAGGACAAATGTGAAGGATAGTGAATGGTTGAGAAGGTTGTGGTTTACACCTGTTGATGTTTTTCTCCTCTGTAAGGTTTGTGTGGGCCTAGGGCTGTCGTTGTGAAGTTATTCTAAAGCGTGAACTCTCCGTCACAAAGGGCCAGCCATAGAACAACACCGAGGCAACATACCACTCTACTGCAAGGAGTGAAATGTGGTCTTGTAGACATGATGAGAAAGGGCAAAGTGACAATTTCTGTTTGAGAATGTTGACTGAAATGTGGTAGTACACCATCACAGCTAGCACGGCAACCTGGCAGGTGCATTACTGTACCCACAGATCAGTGGTCCACTCACACGCATTCGTATCTCTGTGTACCGGATTTCCAGAATAGCACAAACTGACATTTAGAGGTGTGTGTGATTTCTGTGTGTTTGAGTGTCCTTCCATTTCACAGTGGTCATGTAAAACACAGCGTGTCTCTGTGACTTAGATATGGAGTGACCTCTGCGTGACCAGCTACTCTCACGCACTCATTCGCCGACGGGGATACACACAAAGAACACGGACACGAAAAGTGAAAGTCTCCTGACTTTTTCCCTTCCGCACTCACCTTGAAAATGAACTATAAAAGAGATAAAAGTTTGATGTAGGTAAATGCAAGTGCAAAGCATTTATCTGCAAAAAACTTGTTTTAAATCGACTTCTTGGTTTCTATATTGTCTTTATGTGAGTGCCAGAGTACATCGAGTCAAGAGTGGTAGAAGTGGATGCAAGTTTGAATATGTTTCTAAGATTACAGTTTTCTTTTGGTCTGTCTCCCAAGCTTCTGCAATTACTTCTGACCCCCATTTTAAGTTTGTAATTGAAAGACTACAGTAAACTTTAAGAAATGTAATATTGTCAGCCTTTAAAATCAAGGCCGCAACTGTTAGTCATGCGAAATTGTACAACTACTCATTTGGTGTCATTGCATGTATTCCACTAAAAAGTAAAGCGGTTAGGGTTGTGTAGAGATTCTACAGGCCACAAAAAAAAAATGTGGATTACTGAAAAGGGAATAGCTTTGCTCTTGTCCTCATGATGAATCTTAGTTCACAAATATTCAATACATTAATATGAGCAGTGAGTTCACTTGTTTGGTAGATGTTCAAATCATCGTACATACTGAAAATACGAAATATGATTCCTAACTGATTCCTATATGCATACACTTAAAACCTCACATTTTCAGATAATCCAGCTTTGATCTCAATTCGGCATATGGATCTCAAGGTACATTCGGCTCTGTCTTTCTTCAATAAACTATAAACTATAACTATTCTTCAATAAATTCATGCAAAGTACAGTATACAATATTTGTATATATATATTTGATATATAACTACATAAAAGTAGAGATAAAACTGTAACATTATCAGTTTTCTATTTTTATCTAAATACTCATAATAATTAATTCAACATGGACAGTACAGTGTCCCCGATGTTATGTAGTTCAACTCATAATAACTTATTAATTTATCCTACTCTTATTTAATTGAATCAATTCCACATAAATGAAGAATGCACCGCTCATTACCAATTTGTTATTTTATTTGATCAATGTACAGTTTGTTAAAATGTTTAAAAAAATGTTTGATATGTACAGGTATTTTATTCTTATCGTACAATATACAATCATTTATTGTACATGTGAAACATACCGGAGTGTAGTTGAATATAACAAAATATGAAACCACACAGAACAACCATGTCACTGGGATTAAATAATTATATCAGCGTCAATAATCAGTTGTACACAAAAGTCTTAATTCCGGTTCTATTTTGAAGTAGGTTTTCTACTTTTCTGAACACATTTCTAAACCTACAATATCTTTGGGAATAGTCTATATAAGGGTAATCTGATGCACTTTACAGTTAAAAAAATTACTGATGAAAAATGTAATAATGATCTTGTAATTTTTCATAAATGATGTAATTAGAAACTATTATTGTTTTGTAAATTCAGCTGTAGTTAAAACAAAAGAAAAGGGATGGATTCATCTAAAAATGAATGCAAAGTATATTTCTAAATAATAAACAGGGTAGTCATAGACAAAAATCCAATTGTCTGCTTCCTGATAAAATAATGTTTATATAAAGTATATATAAACATATATACTGTATATACTATATGCATATCTAAATAATCATCACACTCAACCTTGAAAATAAATGTAATTCATATGTTATAAAGGTATGACGTATCAATAGTTGTAACACGTTAAACAATTGCATACTAGTGTAATTTAACTGTACCCACATCCACATTTTGCTTCTACATTTGGGAATGTGTCACATGTAGTGATCAAGCACAATGTCCTGCTAATACATGCTGTCTGCCGAAGTCTGACAGGGCCCGGAACATAGTTCCACGGTCCCACCTGAGGCATGGACTCTACCCCAGCTTCACCCCGTTACATAAAGACGAGACACACAGCTCTATGGGGAAGACAGACATGAGACAATGTGACTACATGGCCATAGAGAGAGAGAGAGAACTCAAAGGCCATTTCACTAACCCAAGCACATGCTGACCTAAATATTGTACTTAATGGAATAGTGTTCATTTTCTCTTTACTATCCTGTATGAACAGTTGTGGGTGTGTGTGTGTGTTGTGTGTGTGTGTGTGTGTGTGTGTGTGTGTGTGTGTGTGTGTGTGTGTGTGTGTGTGTGTGTGTGTGTGTGGTGTGTGTGTGTGTGTGTGTGTGTGTGTGTGTAGCATAGACCAGATACAAACAGTGGTGTTCTTATTTTCCAGTTGTACAAAACCGCCCTGGTGAAACATGATAGGCTGCAATCATAAAGGTATGGCCGTAATTTATGTTCTCCCCTGATGATAATTGCTGCCTGGACTCTTCGTAGTGCCCCACCAGTTCACCTACTCTGGTATTCAATTATGTACGGGGAACAAACCCTCTCGTAACAGAGACGATTGGCTGCTCAGGATTTCACCTTCGACCCTGTGTTTTATCAGTCTCATCCTGCAGGAAGGCAGTTTGGTTTGTGGGAGAATCCGCATAACTGACTGATGACTAGGGATATATTACCTTGATGGGGTCAGGAGAAAGTTGGAATCCCTCATTTACTTTGATCAATTCCATGTTGGGCTGTTTCATATTAAATTTAGAGTAACTCAAGTGAAGTACTAAAGTAAAGTCAAATGTTTGAGGTAAAATGTATAATATTACAATTATTATGCAATTCATGGTTTAAATCATGAATGCATTAGTATAGCTATAAGTATTGTAATATCTGTAATATGATTAATATGGTATTGTTATATGTTATAATATGTCACTAATATGTTATTGCTATTTAATACCTGTAATGGGAATGGTATGAGTGGACTGAGTGATGACTCAGAGTGATTATGAAGTGGCCACAGAAGAAACGATGCAGGCTAAAGTAAGATGGATTCCTACGCAAACGTTCGGTCTGTAAAATAGGTCAGCCAGTCATAATGGGATTGAACTTTTGACCTGAGAAAAAAATGGTCTCTATTGTTCCAACATTGGCCTGACCGTACCCATCCTTATTATCAAATTTATGTATCAGATTTATCAAGTGATTTACTTGTTGTCGATAATGTTATTTTATAAGGATGTATTGGATGTATTGCTTGTAAAATATTGGAGGTGGAAACAGTATGGCTCCCCCGGTGAGTGGAAACAGAGTTTGGAATTAAAGATATGTGTCAGCTAATATCAGGCTCTAACATTCATTACAGCAAGGAATGTTTTTACAGTACAATTGAGAAGCAATGCTCATGCAGCTACTGTACTAACGCAAACATTAAAAGTTCATGGCACAGAATGTTATATTAAACAGATGTGTTCCCCTTTGTTGCGTATACATTCAGCCTTGTTAGAGAAGTAATGAATAAGATCGGCAGTCCGAGAGTTGCTTCCTCTTTTCTTTTTAAAAAATGGTTTTGCATAATGTATTTCCGCTAGTTCTGACTTGATTTCTGTCCACAGCAAGCCTCCATTTGGCTTCATGGGCGAGCAGCTGCATTTATACACACAAGAAACAAGATGGCGGCTTACAGTACCTTGTGTCTCCAACACGGTTTCCTTCCTGTGTCGGAGAGTGACTGTGCCACCTCGACGACAAATCTTTTAGAACTATGGATGCCATGTTTCAATCTCTCCCTTCGTCCGTGGCACGAGGCACCCAGAAATAATGTTTTTTATAGACGTTTTAAAGTAAGTCCTTGTTACTATAAAAACCTTATTATCAACTCTCTAAATCACAAATGTCTATGTTTTGATATGAACAAAAATGCTAAATAATCAGACGGCAGGTTTCCGTATGCCTAGCGTACGTTCCCTTTCTCTCCCGTTCCCTTTCGCTCTGTGTCTCATTGTCTCTTTTTGAGTGCTATTCCTAGCCTTCTCGGTCTGCAGCGGGCTCATAATATCAGATTGCACAGCCTGCCCTGGCCAAATGTGAATTTTATACTCTAGTGAACACAGGCTTTACACTTTCATTAGCTCACATTCTCCTCAGCAGTGCAAATGCCATGTCGCAGGACGAGGGGGCCCCGGCTGACTGGGGCTGACAGGGTGGAGGAGGTGGGAGGGCGGGGGCTGCCGGAACGAGTGTGGAAAAAAGGACTTCCGGAAAGTACAGCTTGCCCTAAAGGCACAGGCCCCAGAGCCACAGACCAAGTCAAAGGACTGTTGCCTGATCGGCCACATATTGTAAACACCAGCATGGTAAAGAAGATACCACCCATTGCTTGGAGTAGATGTCGTAATTATTTCCCCAATGTGTGATACTGCTCCTAATTACGTAATAATTACTATTTATCTGGAGCAATTTTACACTTCTACACACATAGATTCTTGACAAGTGTGTAAAATTCATTATTAGTAGTGCAAATATTTGGTTTCCATTACTGCTAACTTAATTACCTCCATTGGTATTGAAGATTTTCAATTTACAGATGAAAAGCTAAATGAATATATGATGAAGTCATTAATTGCATTGTTTAATTGAGTTCTATTTCTTTTTCTCCTTAATAGTATTTTCTCATACCTTATGTATGATTAATGTTAACTGCTCACCTCCCTTTAAGTAATGCCATACACTTTTAAGAACAAGACAATCTGTGGATGAAAACAAGAGTTTGAAATAGGATTACTTTCCTCTCTTTTTATACGTTGTTGTAGTTGTCTATCTCTTTGCCTCCCATCCTCAATTTGTGCTTTGTGAGCCAAAATGAACCAAACAAATTGAAAGGAGAAATGTACACGTACATCAACATCTCCAGATAGAAAAAGGGGCCAAGCGATACGAGAATTGTTTCTGTCAGCTCTCCCCCTGAGAGATGAAAGCAAATGCTGGCTCTGTCTGAAGCTATTAGGTCGAGGAGTGCTTCTCGGCCTACCCTCTTTGCTCCCGCTCACGACTCCGCTCTCTCCAAAACTCACGACTGGCACACAAACTCAGCTTCATACAAAGTTGTTTCACACACTTGTAAGAATTGACTTCGATTGTTCCTATTTTGTGTCATTATATAAAGTCAGAAAATTCTGTAACCTACCTACATAACAGTAGATGTCCACTACATGTCATTCAACTACTAAATTAACTAAATTTTGCAGTAGCTTGCTGGTAGTTGAACTACATTAAAATCTAGGTAGTACTTTCAGTAGTTATTTACTTTTTTGTCATGTTGCGTTGTAACTACTGGAACAACACACTCCTTTAAAAAAATACATATATATTTGCGATGAAGGCAATCATTTCCGTTGTTTTTCAGGAAACACACCTCTCTACTTCT
Organism: Salvelinus sp. IW2-2015; assembly: GCF_002910315.2. Taxonomy (NCBI): domain Eukaryota; kingdom Metazoa; phylum Chordata; class Actinopteri; order Salmoniformes; family Salmonidae; genus Salvelinus; species Salvelinus sp. IW2-2015. Next base: position 13,069,877 of record NC_036875.1, on the reverse strand, counting down.
CACTTCAAACAGAGTTGTTGTGTTTAATAGGAGGCAAAATGACACGTTATGTTAACGTAGGAACCCAAATGGATTTGTTCGTGTAGATTTCTATACGATACATTTTCACGAAGTAGCTTTAGTTCAGTAAACTATGTGTTTCATAAGGATAGCTTTAGTTCAGTAAACTATGTGTTTCATAAGGATAGCTTTAGTTCAGTAAACTATGTGTTTCATAAGGTAGCTTTAGTGTCTTAACTTCTTCCTAAGTGAAGTAGTTGGTAGGTTGATGGACTGACCAGAGTAACAGGCCAACACTGAGGTCTCCATGGACCTGACCAGAGTAACAGGCCAACACTGGGGTCTCCATAGACCTGACCAGAGTAACAGGCCAACGCTGAGGTCTCCATGAGCCTGAACTGAGTAATGGGCCAACACTGAGGTCTCCATAGACCTGACCAGAGTAACAGGCCAACACTGGGGTCTCCATGGACCTGACCAGAGTAACAGGCCAACACTGGGGTCTCCATAGACCTGACCAGAGTAATGGGCCAACACTGAGGTCTCCATGGACCTGACCAGAGTAATGGGCCAACACTGAGGTCTCCATGGACCTGACCAGAGTAACGGCCTACCTGGGGTCTCCATAGACCAGACCAGAGTAACGGCCAACACTGAGGTCTCCATAGACCTGACCAGAGTAACAGGCCAACACTGGGGTCTCCAGGACCTGACCAGAGTAACGGGCCAACACTGAGGTCACCATAGACCTGACCAGAGTAAACGAGCCAACACTGGGGTCTCCATAGACCTGACCAGAGTAACGGCCAACACTGGGGTCCTCATAGACCTGACCAGAGTAACGGCCAACACTGAGGTCTCCATAGACCTGACCAGAGTAACAGGCCAGCACTGGGGTCTCCATGACCTGACCGAGTAACAGGCCAACACTGGGGTCTCATGACCTGACCAGGTAGAACAGGCCAACACTGGGTCACATAGACCTGACCAGAGTAACGGGCCAACACTGGGCTCCATGGACCTGACTAGAGTAATGGGCCAACACTGAGGTCTCATGGACCTGACCAGAGAGTAATGGGCCAACACTGAGGTCTCCATGGACCTGACCAGAGTAACAGGCCAACACTGGGGTCTCCATGGACCTGACCAGAGTAACAGGCCACACTGGGGTCTCCATAGACCTGACCAGGTACAGGCCAACACTGGGGTCTCCATGGACCTGATCAGAGTAACAGGCCAACACTGGGGTCTCCATGACCTGACAGAGTAATGGGCCAACACTGAGGTCTCCATGGACCTGACCAGGTAAAGGGCAACACTGAGGTATCCATGGACCTGACCAGAGTAATGGGCCAACACTGGGTCTCCATGGACCTGACCGGAATAATGGGCCAACACTGAGGTCTCCATGACCTGACCAAAGTATGGGCCAACACTGGGGTCTCCATGGACCTGACCAGTTAATGGGCCAACACTGAGGTCTCCATGGACCTGACCAGAGTAATGGGTGAGGGCCTTGTTTTTTCAACACTTTGTCTTGTCATCACTTTGTCTCTTGCTCTAGTTTCTGCTCTAGTTTCTGTTGTTAAACCATCAAGTCCAATCAGTCCTCAATCTACATCTGTTTACTGTATTTATGTAAGTATGTAAGTGGGGGGAAGAAAGAGTAAGGAAGGTAGCAACAGTGTATTAGTGGCCACATGGGGCCAAGGAGATGCACAAACTCCCCGTCATCCATCCGATTAGAAAATATGGCATTTTAGGAAACGTATTCTACTTCCTCTTTCACGTTCTCTCTCTCTTTTTTTTAATGGATGAAATATGGCGGGTTCATGTGGAGTGCAGTGATAACATTTTTGAATGGCGCTAAAATGGAAACCTCTCTGGGGCACTCCCTGACCTGTCATCCTCCGTCTTCCTCCAATGGATCTGATGAGTGCCGGCCCTTCTCGCCATCCTATTTGCCTCTTTCTCTGTCTCTGTCTCTTCCTTCCCTTTCTATCTCTCCCCCTGTCTATTTCTCTCTCCCTCACGCCTCTCTCTCTCGATCTGCCCCCACACTGTGTCTCTCTCTCCCTCCCTGGCCCTAACCCCGCTGGGCTGGCATGGCACATTGAAGCGCTGTACAGCACAGCAGAGTGCCCATCCCTCCTCCCCTCTCTGTTCATCCTCAGTGGCGCTGATAGGAGATCTGCTCTTTAAACTAATCATCCGTTATGTGAAACAGACCTGATTATAGGCTGACAGAGGGAATTAAGGCGGGCCGGGAGAGGTCAAAATGAGTGCTCCGCCATCCAACGACCAGGCGCAAGTGCTTATGCCGACTTTTATTTGTATTGCTCGGTTTATTTTTATATTCGAGAAACACTCAAGCAGTTCAGATGTGCAGCTCAAGTACTATTTGGTCATCTATTTGATTTGTTTCTTTGTTCTTTTTTCATCTTGCAATAGGATGCGGTCAACCATAGGAGTACGCAATTATAGTCCAATTTGTATCTGCTTCCATCCACTTTCTATGACATTATTTCTATGTTATAAAGCCTTACAATAATCTGTAGTTTAATTTGGCAGTATTAAGCCATATATATATATACATATTTAGGCTTATTTCTAAATAATCTGAATCCTGAGTTGTATTTTCTGAACATTGAAATAAAGGGACAGGATCTAAGCGTGTCCACATCCTGTTTTGTTCATTGACATAATTTGGATTTTATTGAAGCATATCTATATTAAACTGTATTTGTGATCTGCTGTTCAGAGATACAGATGCAATGCCTTATGGGTATGGTAATTGTTTAGCGTTACTGTATAGTTAAAGCAGAGGTCAGAAATCTCTCATTACTGATGCGTAGTTAATACACTGAAAGCTACTCCACGTCTATTTCTACTGATGTCCCCCATACTTTGCACCTTGCAATTTAAAAAGGGTTTAATTTTGGTCAATTGCATAGAACTCTTTAAAACATGATAATTGCATGGACAATTCAATTCATTAAAACTATGCAGGTAATAGGTCATCGGCTACAAATTAGAGTGCAGTAGTTATTTTAATGAAAGCCTCAAAGTTGCCTCCTAGAATGGAATTGACGTGCAGATTAAAGAGTAACCTAGAGGAAAAACTTTACAAAAACGAATCACACACAATCACTGAGTCATACATTTTTAACTGAATATTTTTTTACATCAGCACTTTCACGTCAAGGAAATGTTAAGCAGCTGTACACGGTAATTTTACGTAAAATAGATGAAATACTGTTAAAAATATAAAAAATGGCCAAATATGTTTTTCAGGTCATTTATAAATGTATAGTTCCTGTGTATTTACATGCAATAACGCCACAATTTGTCAGTACGCAAATGCGATCTATCAAAATAATAATTTCAAATTAAATGATTTAAATTAAATAACAATGAATGGAACATAGCCACATGCATTGTTCTACAGTTATTTATGTTTGCATGTTGGGTGTGTAGACCTATATTGTAGACCTATATTCAGTAACAGATGGTTTGTTCAGGCAGTGTTCAAGAGTCAAAATAGGGAGTTCACTGTCATGAAACGACTTTTATTAAGGTCATTATTAATATGGCACCAAATTTGCTGACATCAAGCAATCAACGGAGGGACAGCTCGTGTAAAAGTTTTATGGGCAACTCTAATTATCGTGGAGGCAGTACAGTAAATGTTAACATAGAGATGGAGGTGCAGTTTACCGTGGAGACAATGAAAATATGCCGCGTGTGTTACAGAATCTAATTATTTAAGGTTAGAACAATATAAACAGACTTGTGATGTTGTGTATGTAGTATTGTAGAATGTGCTGTAGTCCTAAATCAACTGTGCAGTTTAATTTGCAACTCAGGCAATATTTGTTTTATGTCTAGTGGTACTGAAAGTATATGCTGAGCAGTTAAACATGTTACATGATTCAAATCGCCATGCTGGGAAAGTAATATAAATACATACACTTACATACATTAGCAAACAAAAATAAACAGGCGAGATGGAGTAGAATTATAGCTTTGGGATTCTGTACATCTGGCACTATGTGAAGTCCTAACCACAGTCAGACTGCAGGTTTTACGCGCCTGACCGGCCCGCCGTGTGTCTCTCTGTCTAAAGCCTGGCCAAGGTAAACCCATGATGAAGGGAATTTTCCATGTGTGTATGCCCACACTGCTGATTCACAACTGCCATGACTGTAAACTGTCAAATCCTCCTCTAACACATTACCTTCTAGAATCAAAGGGATTTTAAAATAGTATTTCATTATTTCTTTGTTATTTATTTTTTTCTTTTTTTATCTTTATTTACATCTAATCGACTAGCTATGTAATGTATAACTATAACCACTATAGCAAATACATAACATTATTTTTGTGGTACTAGAATGTAAGGTAAATATAATATAAAGGAACATGTAATTAATACCAGGTTTGTAGTGAATGGGACAAATCAAAATGTATGCAAAGCTGAATGAGTTCCCTCCATAACTGCATGACCTCTACATGCACTTTAAACAAAATGGCCTCCTTAATGCGAACCTCTACAGACTGTTCTGTTTGAGTCTCGTCATCCAATAGCAATCTATATACAATGTAAAATCAGCATAAAGAAAATGCAAAATGGTAGTTTTTGCTTCATACAATTTAAAACCAACACAGTAAAATGATTACACAATAGCAAATCATACTTATGAATTGTAATCAGCGGTGAATCATGAAAATTTGCCATGTCATGTGGGTGCTGTGCTAGCATAAACAACCGTGTACATCTGTGTACATAGAGCTCTGGCTGTTGGGGTTAAGGGGAGTCCCTACTGGTGGAATAGCTGCACATGAAAGAGTTGAGTTGTAGGTCACATCCTGTCGTTCCCTATCTATCAGTTTGTTTCCGCTCCGGTGGCCCAGGACGAAGTGTTGTTTCAGGAGGACGAGAAGAGGAGGGATGTACGTTAGCCTTGTCTCTGTGTGGCGTGGCAGAGGAAGATGGCGATGGGTGGGGTTTAGAGACATAGTCAGGTGCCGCAGCACACTGGAACCCTGAAAGCTGACCCTGTGGAACTGTAGGCGTCCTAGCAGAAGAGATGTTCCCCAATTATGCAATAGCTGAAGCAGTGAGGTGTTAAAATTCTTACATCTTTGAAATGCGTTAAATCAGTCCAGAAACAAGAGCTGATTGTCTTGATTGTTTGCTGGCTGTTGTGAGAAACTGAAGGTCATGTTGATTGTGACTCGAAGCGCTAACTTGGCCTTTTGGTGACTGAGCAGAAATATAAATGCAAATGCAACAATTTCAAAGATTTCACCTAGTTACAGTTCACATAAGGAAATCAGTCAATTGAATTGATTTCATTAGGCCCTAATCTATGGATTTCACGACTAGGCAGGGGTGCAGCCATGGGTGGGCCTGGGAGGGCATAGGCCCACCCACTGGGAAGCCAGGCCCACCCACAGAGGAGCCAGGCCCAGCCAATAAGAATGAGTTTTCCCCCACAAAAGGGCTTTATTACAGACAGAAATACAGCAACCGAAAATAAGCTTTTTATTTGAGTAAAACACTGTAGTGAATCACAGGGAGGTGCATGATGGGAATGTTTCCTGGGTCTGGATCCCTGGGTCTGACCCCCCCCCACACACACACACCCATACACACACACACAGCTGTATTTTAATGACATTTCCGGAATTTTGACCATTAAAAATATTACCTAAACTTATCCCTAAACCTTAACCTAACCCTTACCTTAACTCTAACTTTAACCCCCAAAACTCTAACCCTTAAGCTTAAAATAATATTTGATCAAATTCAGGACATGGGAAAAGTCCTGACTTTTCAAAAAAGTTATTGTTTTCCTACCTTGTCAGGATATTCAGTGAATTGTTAGGACATTGGGGTCCTGAAAAGATAGGAAAACAACCCACACACACACTTATGCACATACAACCTTAGTGTCCTTACAGGGTCATAAGCCCACATACACACAAAAACATAGCTAATGTGTTCAACCCCTCTCACCGCCACGCACAGATACACTCATACAGTATATTGTATGTACTGTATCTGCATCCTTAAAGGAGATGTACATGGGATGTTATAGACGGGTCTAGACACCTTTTGCATGATTTCACGTTTTTTCACGAGTCGCACAAAATGGAAAATAAAGTTGCAGATAATGTTTCGGGAATGACACAATTTAATGTCTACAACGTCTAAAGACCTGCCTCACTATACTGATAGCTTTGCCATTTCTAAAATGATATATTTGTTCATGTCTTTACAAGGCCCCCATATCACACAATGAGGATGAGGAAGTGATTTTCTGTTTGCGGTAGGTTTCTCAAAAACAAGTGAAATCACAAAAAAGATATCTGGACCTTTCTATAACATGCATCAAAAGAGAGATTTGGTTGTAAAAAAAAGAAAATGTATCCTTTAAAGTATCCTTATAATATGGTATTAACATATTATGATATTATCTAGCTATGATATATTATCTTGGCAACCATGACTTCTGTGAATGTCTTTTTTTCACACCCATGAGAAAATAATTTACAGTTTGATATTTTTCTACAATAAATGACTTTCCTGGTATATATTCATATTGACATCTGTTTACATTTCACACATTTCTGTGGTAAATTCATATGCCAAAGTCTAACAATACTGATGGGCATCGCTCCATAGCATCTGAGGCCCTGGCTCCGCCACTGACCACGGTCAAAATACAGGCAAACAATCCTACACACACACACACAAACACACACACACACGCACAGAAACACACACACACACGCGTTTGTATGACTACAGTGCAAGCTGAATGAACATATCAAATATAATGGATGAAGTAATGTGTTGGATTTACCTCTCCCCCTGGGAGAGCATTGTTGGTGGTAAATCAGATTAGATTTAGCCAGATTTGGTTCAAGAAAAGGAATGTTATATACAACTAACACATGATCTACCTTACTCTAGCATTGTAATAAAATGAGCTACAGTAATATGATTTAAAGCTGCAATATGTAACGTCTTGGGCGACCATAGAAATGTGAGTTGTAGATCTGTCACTCATTGAAAGCAAGTCTAAAGAAGTGGTAGATGTGTTCTATGGGCTATATTTCTATGATTCCCATTTTTAAGTTTTGTTTCTTCATCTTTTACTTTCGGGTTTTGTGCACCAGCTTCAAACAGATAAATACACATTTTTGGGTTATAGAAAATATATTTCACAGCGGTTTAGATGGCACAATGATTCTGTACGCTATACCTGCTTGTTTTGTCACTCAAACTGAAATTAGGCTAACTATTAGAATTTTAACAACCAGGAAATGGCTAAGTGATTTCTTCATAGTGTATCTTTAATCAAATAGAATGTGACAATGGCATGAATCATGAGACCTACTGTTTAGGTCAATTTCCAGCTAAAGTGCTATCATGTTATTTTTGCCCCAATAGCTATTAATCAAAATTTCAGTTAAAGTTATTGTAAGTAGTACCTGACGCCAGTCTGGTTGAAACCAAGTTATCTTCTGAGAAGCAAGAGGTACTGGTGTCATCAAACACAGAGCACCAAAGTGTTCCGATTGAGGATTCCAATAGAGGGTTTCAATTGGTTACAATCTAGCCTATAAGCTTCTAAAGGTTAGGATAAAGAGGTCAGAGGTGAAAGGACATTGGGAAACCTTAAACATGCTCTAATCACTACACCAGTCGGTCTGTTGGAAGAGATACAACACCAGGCCTCTGAGTTTCACTGAGTTTCCAGCCACAGACATCACAATTTCCAGACTAGGCTGGGGAGAGGTCCAGGAAAGTGCCCAATGTTTAGAAGACTTGGTGTGCTTATGGTTTACAGACAGTTTAATAAGTTTGGCTACACATCGCCTCTGCTCAGAAATGGTGCTATTTCAATGCTCCCAGTGACGCCATTGTCATTATTACAATTTTTGGTTCATTATTTCAGATGTGTTTCATTACGTCTGATTTTCAGCGAATGTAATGTCGTTAGCCAAGCCTCACTGAGCTGCCCGTAAATAAGTAATACGATTATATGGAAACATTGTTACTGTAATTTTAACATGGGAATTGACACCCCCTCTAAACCTAAATGCCCCCATCCCACAAAAACATAAATGTATATATTCTGGATTGTTAAATCAGCTCAATTCTTACACATTGAAAACGCAATTTTGGTGTGATATTAAAGTATATCCATTCTTTAACGCGGTGAAACTTGCAACATGTGCAGACAGTTGCGTGAACACTGGTTGACGGCTATACTGAGAGAAATTGGAAGTGATTTGGAAAAGGAGGACCATGCGGGCATAGAGTTCTGAGAGCCAATGCTACAAACTAGGAGGGACGGGTGAAATGAACAAACAGACAAATATTTCCTCATTTCCTCTCAGGGCACTCGGTAAAGAAGGCAGCAGAAATCCAAATAACCAATTTCTGTGCTGACTGATGCATGGCTGTAAGATCATGGCCCAGATTGTTTTCGATATCAATCTAGCTCCCCCCTTTAAAAAGGCCCTTAAATTGATCAGCGCTGTTGTATCGCTTTGCGACGGCAGTGATCAGAGCGAGAGATAACTTCAGCTGGGTCTTTGCTGCTGGAGAGAAGAGGGCTGAAGAAATTATTTTGATTTAACTATAGGCTAAGGCTATCCCTAGTGCACCACACATTATTTCAATGTTGATCTTTATTGCTGCCTATTTATGTGTGTGTTTATCTAGCAGGCAGAGGGACAGCGGGCCCACAGCCATTATTAATGCGGTTGGAATTGATTAAAGTATGGGGTTGTCATATTAAACGCACTGAGAGAGAGAAGGGAGAATAGCAAGGCTTTAACCCCATAGAAGAGGGGGAATCGAGATGAGCATAACCACTGAACAGAAGACGAGGAATTAACCCTATCATTACGCTATTGCTCAGTGGTTTGTGAAACTCTGAATGGATACAATTAATACATTGTAGAGAAATAAATCATAACTGATAGCGACAGGAATAAGGCGTTGGAGATTTAACGCAGGATCTGCTACCTCCCATTTAAAGTACAGTAACAGGTGGAAGCAATTACAATATTGTAGCACAAGGCCTTTCTGAGAATCTAGAGCTGTTGGAGAGAGTGAACAGAACCCATCAACCCCACTTTTCTTATGGTGTGTCATCAAAGAGGTTGCCCAGGGTAACCGTGTTATGCTCGTACACAGGAGCGATGTCAAGAGCTTTTTATCATCTGCGTCGTCATCATCATCATCATGATCATCATCATCATCATCGTCATTATTGTCATCATCATCCTCACACAGACCCTCCCCTTTCAAGATGCACCCATAACATGACACTTTCAGATCTTCCTTGAGACGCGTGTTTTCTCTGTGATATAGAGCCATTTACAGTCCTAGACCCTAATCTCACCATCCTTCCATCACTTTGTTCCTCCCCTCTATCTATTCCATTCATTCTCCCTGAAAAGAGAGGGAACCCGGTCCGGGTAGAAAATCATAAGTTCAGGATGTGCCTGCAAATGAGCTCTTCAGAGTGTTCGATTGTGCTGATGGAATTACCTTCCTACACTATGTTATTTTGAACAATGTTTGATAGATCTAATTATGGACTCATTTAGCAGCTAAAGGCTTGGTTTGCTCTGCACCAGAGCAGATTAGAGAAAGAGAGTGCGTGTGTGTGTGAGCATGTGCGTGTGTGTCCTATCCATTTACGATCAGTTCTGTTCCGCCACACACTTCCATTCTTAGATGTACAGTACAAGGACCCAGGTGCCAGCTGAAAAGAAACACTCACATGAAACACATTGAAAAGTGAAACATAAAGCTTACTGTATGTTGATGATAACTAAGCAAGAAAAAGGTGGTGTGTGTAACGTCACCAAAATGGTGTGCATTGTTCTAATTGCTGTTTATTGTGCTGTTGTGTTTGTGTATGCGTATGGTGGTTGGTTGCTATGGAGATCTGATGTCTACCAGACGACACTAGTCACCCGTCCAGCCTGTTTTGGGTTTCCACGGTGACCTATCACTTCATTAGCATAGTGGAGTGAATAAACACAGAGAGAGAGAGAAAGAAAGAAAGAGAATGAAGTGAGAGGGGGAGGGAGAGAGGAGGAAAGAGAGAGAGAGAGAGAGAGAGAGAAGCAGAAAAACAAAGAGAGAGCAGGAGAGAGAGATCTACCTTTCCCTCTCCACTCTAATCAATGTTTTCCTGCCAGGTAAGTACCAGATATGATTGGAGTGATTTAAATAAGAGGAAATTAAAGGCCATATGTGGTTAGTTTATCCATTCTGGGAAACCAAGGGCCAATCAGAATCAGTCACCAGGTTCCCATGGTTAGGAAATTACATTAGGAAATGTTATATAACCATGTTAAGATTTTTTTTCTAATCAATCTATTTAGATCATCTTTTTTAGGTATCTGGTCAGGAATGTACACATTAACTCATTTACACCGCTCTGAGGAACAAAGACAGTATATGAAGGGATGGTGAGCAGCTTGTAACATTATTAGGCTGATGGTGCATGGTGCTGACCGTTCTGTAGCCGTCCCCATGTGTGGGATTGTACTTGAACTACAGATAGACAATTTGCTGAGCCTGCATGGTTACAGAGCTGTGTCACATGGGCTGTGTTTACAGATGCAGCCCAATTCTGATATATTTTTCCACATATTGATCTTTTGACCAATCACATCAGATCTTTCATATCATCTTTTTCAGAGCTGATATGATTGGTCAAAATACTAGTATATTAGTGAAAAAAATATCAGAAATGGGCTTCTTGTGTAAACACAGCCATGGTAATACACATGGCTTAGAGTAATTCACATATTGTATGCATTTACTTCCAGAGAGTGAAGCTCATGAGCATACTAACACACGCATTATTCACATACAGTACCAGTCAAAAGTTTGGACACACCTACTCATTCAAAGGTTTTTATTTATTTTTACTATTTTCTACATTATTTAATAATATTGAAGACATCAAAACTATGAATTAACACCTGTTCAACACCAAAAAAGTATTAAACAAATCAAAATACATTTTAGATTTTAGATTGTTCAAAGTAGCCACCCTTTGCCTTGATGACAGCCTTGCAAACTCTTGGCATTCTCTCAACCAGCTTAATGAGGTAATCACCTGGAATGCATTTCAGTTAACAGGTGTGCCTTGTTAAAAGTTAATTTGTGGAATTTATTTCCTTCTTAATGGGTTTGAGCCAATCGGTTGTGTTGTGACAAGGTAGGCATGGTATACAGAAGATAGCCCTATTTGGTGAAAGACCAAGACAATATTATGGCAAGAATAGCTCAAATAAGCAAAGAGAAATGACAGTCCATCATTACTTTAAAGACAGGAAGGTCAGTCAGTCTGGAAAATGTCAAACCTTGAAAGTTTCTTCAAGTGCAGTCGCAAAAACCATCAAGCGCTACAATGAAACTGTCTCTCATGAGGACCGCCATAGGAATGGAAGACCGCGAGTTACCTCTGCTGCAGAGGATAAGTTCATTAGAGTTACCAGCCTCAGAAATTACAGCCCAAATAAATGCTTCACAGAGTTCAAGTAACAGACACATCTCAACATCAACTGTCCAGAGGAGACTGCATGAATCAGACCTTCATGGTCAAATTGCTGCAAAGAAACCACTACTAAAGGACACCAAAAAGAAGACTTGCTTGGGCCAAGAAACACGAGCAATGGACATTGGACCGGTGGAAATTTGTCCTTTGGTCTGATGAGTCCAAATTGGAGAATTTTGGTTTCAACCGCCGTGTCTTTGTGAGGTTCCCACCATGAAGCATGGAGGAGGAGGTGTGATGGTACTTTGCTGGTGACACTGTCAGTGATTTATTAAGAATTCAAGGCAGAGTTAACCAGCATTCTGCAGTGATACACCATCCCATTTGGTTTACACTTAGTGGCACTATCATTTGTTTTTTAACAGGACAATGACCCAACACACCTCCAGTCTGTGTAAGGGCTATTTTACCAAGAAGGAGAGTGATGGAGTGCTGCATCAGATGACCTGGTCTCCACAATCACCGCACCTCAACCCAATTGAGATGGTGTGGGATGAGTTGGACAGCAGAGTGAAGGAAAAGCATTCAACAAGTGCTCAGCATATGTGGTAAAGCATTTCCGGTGAAGCTGGTTGAGAGAACCCCAAGAGTGTGCAAGGCTGTCATCAAGGCAAAGGGTGGCTACTTTGAAGATATCTGTTTATCACTTTTTTGGTTACTACATGATTCCATATGTGTTATTTCATAGTTTTGATGTCCTCGCTATTATTATACAATGTAGAAAATAGTAAAAACATAAAGAAAAACCCTTGAACTTTTGACTGGTACTGTATGTATAAGGACATACACATGCACACGCTTGTACACATACACAAACCCGAAACACCCAACACAAATTCACACAGACAATTGACCGTTAATGCTCTTTGTCCATGAATGCTTCTGTTCAAATGAGCCTGCAATAAAAAGAGCGGGTCCAGCCAGGGCGGTAAGGAGAAACAGGTGCATGATGGGTCTAGATGAGTCCCCTGGGTGAGCTTGTACATGACCTCCCATGGCAACATCTCACTCTGCAATCCTGCTCTCTAGCTACGCATGGGGAAATTATGATATAAGCATGTCCCTGTGTATTACCATCTATTTCCATAATTGCTTGTAGGGAGCTATTAGTCTGTGGCTGATATATTTTACATGGTAATATAGAAAATATAATGCAGTCTGTTGCATCTGTGAATTGATGTTGAAGGCTCAATGGTTCTTAAAATAGTCAATTTTCAAAGAATTTGTGCATGCTAACGAGATGAAATGTAGGTATGTTACTTAACATTACACATTATAGAAATGTGTACAATCTTAGAAAAAAGGGTTCCAAAAGGGTTCTTCGGCTGTCTCCATAAGAGAACTGTTTTGGTTCCAGGTAGAACCCTTTTGGGTTCCATGTAGGACCTCTGTGGAAAGGATTCTACCTGGAACCCAAAAATAGTATATGTGGAACCAAAAGGGTTCTACCTGGAACCAAAAAGGGTTCTTCAAAGGGTTCTCCTATGGAGACAGCCAAAGAACCCTTTTAGGTTCTAGATAGATTTACTATTACAACAACAACAAAAAGATTCAGATATTCCTATAGCAAAACAGTAAGATGGATATAGCCTGAGAATAACCTTTTTTTGTGAGTGTATACATGGATTTGAAGTCAGGTCCATAATTATTGGCCAGCCTGATAAAGATAAGAAAATTATTGACAAATGTGAATTAAAAAATAAGGTCCGCCAAGCAAAAAACGGTTTATTTTATATATATATATAAGAATGTACAGAAATTGTTTTCTCAGCTGGATATGAATATCCAACTAGTCAGTGACAACTGTTTGGAGTTTGTGACAGCAACTATGAGGTTATTACAGTATTATAGACACTATGTCCTGGGATTTCCTGTGCACTTCTGTGACTGTAGTAGAACCCCTTACCTTCTAACGACGTTTGTGTGGCTTGTAAGTGTCACTTATGTATGAAAAATATGTATGTGTGTTTCTGACAGGCTCAGCTTTTCGTAATAGTTGTAGCTCAAACCGTACACACTTTCAGACGTTTTTTTGAGAAGAACTGTTGGCCAGAACTACGCTGAACAAAAATATAAACACAACATGCAACAATTTAAAAGGTTTTACTGAGTTACAGTTCATATAAGGAAATCAGTCAATTTAAATTAATTAGGCCCTAATCTATAGATGTCACATGACTGGGAATACAGATATGCATTTGTTGGTACCTTTGTTGGTACCTTAGATACCTTACATCAAAGGGAGAGGTGTGGATCAGAAAACCAGTCAGTGTCTGGTTTGACCAAAATTTGCCTCATGCAGCACAACAAATCTCCTTCGCATAGAGTTGATCAGGCTGTTGATTGTGGCCTGTGGATTGTTGACCCACTCCTCTTCAATGGCTGTGCGTAATTGTTGGATATTGTCGAGAACTAGAACACGCTGTCATACACATTGAGCAAGAGCATCCCAATATGCTCAACAGGTGACATGTCTGGTGAGTAGAGTGCCTTACAATAGTATTCATCCCCCTTGGCGTTTTTCCTATTTCGTTGCATTACAACCTGTAATTTAAATAGATTTTTATTTGAATTTCATGAAATGGACATACACAAAATAGTCCAAATTGGTGAAGTGAAATGGTGGTGGGTGCATAAAAGTGGTGGGTGCATATGTATTCACCCCCTTCGCTATGAAGCCCCTAAATAAGATCTGGTGCAACCAATTATCTTCAGAAGTCACATAATTTGTTAAACAAAGTCCACCTGTGTGCAATCTAAGTGTCACATAATCTCAGTATATATACAGTACACTTGTTCTGAAAGGCTCCAGAGTCTGCAACACCACTAAGCAAGGGGCACCACCAAGCAAGCGGCACCATGAAGACAAAGGAGCAATCCAAACAGGTCAGGGACAAAGTTGTTGACAAGTAAAGATCAGGGTTGGGTTATAAAAAAATATACAAAACTTTGAACATCCCACGGAGAACCATTAAATCCATTATTAAAAAATTGAAATAATATGGCACCACAACAAACCTGCCAAGAGCGGGCCGCCCACCAAAACTCACAGACCAGGCAAGGAGGGCATTAATCAGAGAGGCAACAAAGAGATCAAAGATAACCCTGAAGGAGCTGCAAAGCTCCACAGCGGAGATTGGAGTATCTGTCCATAGGACCACTTTAAGACGTACACTCCACAGAGCTGGGCTTTACGGAAGAGTGGCCAGAAAAAAGCCATTGCTTAAAGTAAAAATCAGCAAACACGTTTGGTGTTTGCCAAAAAGCATGTGGGCGACTCCCCAAACATATGGAAGAAGGTACTCTGGTCAGATGAGACTAAAATTACATTTTTGGGCCATCAAGGAAAACGCTATAGCTGGCGCAAACCCAACACCTCTCATCACCTCGAGAACACCATCCACAAAGTGAAGCATGGTGGTGGTAGCATCATGCTGTGGGGATGTTTTTCATCAGCAGTGACTGGGAAACTGGTCAGAAATTAAGGAATGATGGATGGCGCTAAATACAGGGAAATTCTTGAGGGAAACCTGTTTCAGTCTTCCAGAGATTTGAGACTGGGACAGAGGTTCACCTTCCAGCAGGACAAAACATTTTTTTTATTTAACTAGGCAAGTCAGTTAAGAACAAATCTTTTTTTACAGTGACGGCCTAGGAGCAGTAGGTTAACTGCCTTCACGGGCAGAATGACAGATGTTTACCTTGTCAGCTTGGGGATTTGATCTAGCAACCTTTCAGTTACTGGCCCCAACGCTCTAACCACTAGGCTACCTGCTGCCCCAATGACCATAAGCATACTGCTAAAGCAACACTCGAGTGGTTTAAGGGGATACATTTAAATGTCTTGGAATGGTCTAGTCAAAGCCCAGACCTATATCCAATTGAGAATCTGTGGTATGACTTAAAGATTGCTGTACACCAGTGGAACCCATCCAACTTGAAGGAGCTGAAGCAGTTTTGCCTTGAAGAATGGGCAAAAATCCCACTGGCTAGATGTGCCAAGCTTATAGAGACATACCACAAGAGAATTGCAGCTGTAATTGCTGCAAACGGTGGCTGTACAAAGTCAATCAATCAATCAATTTTATTTTATATAGCCCTTCGTACATCAGCTAATATCTCGAAGTGCTGTACAGACACCCAGCCTAAAACCCCAAACAGCTAGTAATGCAGGTGTAGAAGCACGTATTGACATTGTGGGGGGGAAATAGTTATGCATGCTCAAGTTTTCTGTTTTTTTGTCTTATTTCTTGTTTGTTTCACCCCATAAATTATTTTGCATCTTCAAAGTGGTAGGCATGTTGTGTAAATCAAATGATACAAACCCCACAAAAATATTTTTTAATTCCAGGTTGTAAGGCAACAAAATAGGAAAAATGCCAAGGGGGTGAATACTTTCGCAACCCACTGTATGCAGGCCATAGAAGAATTGGGACATTTTCAGCTTCCAGGAATTGTGCACAGATCCGAGACATGGGGCCATGCATTATCATGCTGATGCATGAGGCGATGGTGGTAGATGAATGGCATGACAATGGGCCTCATCACGGTATTTTTGTGCATTCCAATTGCCATTGATAAAATGCAATTGTGTTTGTTGTCCATAGCTTATGCCTGCCCATACCATAACCTCACTGCCACCATGGGGCACTCTGTTCACAATGTTGCCTGTCTGCCATTTGGTGAATTTGGTTACGACTGTACTCAGATCAAGACCCTGGTGAAGTTAACGAGCACGCAGATGAGCTTCCCTGAGACGGTTTCTGACATTTTTGAGGCTGGCGTGGTTACAAGTGGTCTGCGGTTGTGAGCCCAGTTGGACGTGCTGTGAAATTCTCTAAAATGACAGTAGATGTTGGAATATTGCTGCGGGGACTTGCCTCCATTCAGCCACAAGAGCATTTGTGAGGCAGGGCACTGAACTTGGGCGATTAGGCCTGGCTCGCAGTCGGCGTTCCAATTCATCTCAAAGGTGTTCGATGGGATTGACGTCAGGGCTCTGTGCAGGCCAGTCATGTTCTTCCACACCGATCTCAACAAACCATTTCTGTATGGACTAGGAAAGGGCCTTCGCCAAACTGTTGCCACAAAGTTGGAATTACAGAATCGTCTAGAATGTCATTGTATGCTGTAGAGTTAAGATTTCCCTTCACTGGAACTAAAGGGCCTAGCCGAACCATGAAAAACAGCTCCAGACTATTATTCCTCCTCCACCAAACTTTACAGTTGGCACTATGCATTTGGGCTTTCCCAAATTCGTCCGTCGGACTGCCAGATGATGAAGCGTCATTCATCACTCCAGAGAACGTGTGTCCACTGCTCCAGAGTCCAATGGCGGTGAGCTTTACACCAATCCAGCAGACATTTGGCATTGCGCATGGCTATCTTAGGCTTGTGTGCAACTGCTCAGCCATGGAAACCTATTTCATGAAACACCCGTCGAGGACAGACCATTTTTACGAGTTACGTGCTTCAGCACTTGGCGGTACCATTCTGTGTGCTTGTGTGACCTACCACTTTGCGGCTGAGCCGTTGTTGCTCCTAGACATTTCCACTTCACAATAACAGCACTTACAGTTGACCGGGGCAGCTCTAGCAGGGCCGGAATTTGACTAACTTGGAATCTTGTGGAAGGCTACCCAAAACGTTTGACCCTAGTTAAACAATTTAAAGGCAATGCTACCAAATACTAATTGAGTGTATGTAAACTTCTGACCCACTGGGAATGTTATTAAAGAAATAAAAGCTGAAATAAATCATTCTCTCTGCTATTATGTTGACATTTCACATTCTTAAAATAAAGTGGTGATTCTAACTGACCTAAAAAAAAATTACTAGGATTAAATGTCAGGAATTGTGAAAAACTGAGTTTAAATGTAATTGGCTAAGATGTATGTAAACTTCCGACTTCAACTGTATATAGTGTACCTCATACCTACTGTAAAATATGGTGGTGGATCTTTGATCTTATGGCGCTATTTTGCTTCCACTGGACCTGGGACCCTTGTTAAGGTCAATGACATCATGAACTTTACCAGGAGTACCAGGAAATTTTGGCCAAAAAACTGATTGCCCCTCTCATGAGGCTGAAACAAGTGGATCTTCCAGCAAAAAAATAAACCCAAGGACACATAAAAATCCACAAAGAAATGTTATTTTAGCCCAAAAATCCACATATTGCAATGGCCATCTCAGTGTCCGTACTTTGAAAACCTGTGGTTTGAACTGAAAAGGTTAGTCCATAAGCGTAGACCAAGGATTTCAAAGATCTGGAAAGATTAAGTGTGGAGGAATGTTCTCCCTCCCAATGTGTACTCCAATCTCATAAAACATTTTAGAAGAACGGTCTAAGACGTTCATGACAAAAACCGGTGTACCTGGCACCTACTACCATACCCCATTCAAAAGGTATGTGAATGTTTTGTCTAGCCCATTCGCCCTGTGAATGGCACACATGCACAATCCATGTCTCAATTGTTTCAAGGCTCAAAAATCCTTCTTTAACCTGTCTCCTCCCCTTCATCTACAGTGATTGAAGTGGATTTTACAATTGACATCAATAAGAGATCATAGCTTCACCTGGTCAGTCAAAGTCACAGAAAGAGTATAATGTGTTGTGTATATAATTTATATACAGTGTTGTTTTTTTATCCCTCAAATTCCCCAAACTTCTAAAGGCAATTATTTTTCAATCAAACCCTTCATATTAATCTTTGCCATATACATAAAACAATTATATTTGACTTCACTGGCTCCATATTGCTTTCTAAAGGGCATTGAGACAGCAGTTGTAATACCTCAGTATCGGTTCCAATCATGGGCCACTTTTCTAACCAAACAGCAACCAGAAATGAGGTGGCCCTCACGACTCATAATGTTACAGATAGATCTACTTATCACACCTCTCCAGAAACATATGGAGATTTATTCATAGTAGATGCAGTTGTGCTGTGCCCTCGCCCTTAATATCTTAGATCTATCGCACTGGTGTGCTTTCTCTATTCCTCTATTCCCCTCTCTCTGTCTCTCCCTCCCCCTCTATCTCACGCTCGGTCCCTCTCCCTCCGTCTCCTTGTCTCTCTCTGCTTGTCTCTCTCTGCTTCTCTCCCTCTCTGCTTCTCCCCATCTCCCCCTCTCTCTCTGATATCCAATGCATTGGGGGGGATACATGGAATGCTTCATTTATTTTCTCCCTGCCTGATAATTATCGTAGTGTGACATCAGTGTGGACAGAGAGACAGTTGCATGCTGGACATGGTTAGAGGATAGGGACGTCATCTGGGGACGAGCCTGTGAATAGTCCATTAACAACGAGGCAGCCGCTGCCAGAAAAATCCTCCAAACCAGCAGATGAAAGCCAAGCCAGTAATGACTAACAAATTAGGGCCGGCTATGGGGATATGGAACCTGCAGATGTGCTCACTGTCACCGGCCAGACATGAAGGGAAGAGAGGAGAGGCAGCAGAATCCATATTGAATTACATTACTCATTTGCGCAGCAGCTAGCCTCCTTTCATTGAAGCGAGCGTCGGGCTAGTTGACAAAAGAGCCACTTTAAGAGCTATTTTCTGTACACACAGAGCAGATGCTGCCTGAGTTTACACCTCAATGACTCCTTAAGCCCCTGTCACGGAAAAAACTGCCCAGATTTCCTCCATTCACACAACCTACAGGTGCCTCAGGCAGGTTGATCTAACCTCACAGCCCACCCAGGGGTAATAAAATGTTATTGTTCCGATGAGGTAGCTTTGATGTTAAATACCGTGAAGATTCCAGACAGTGGTGTATATCTATTCCCTCCCTCTCCTTTTCCATTTGATCTCCCAGATAGGTGAAGAGGAGTGATGGGTCTGCACTTAAACATTTTGCATAAGAGCGTACTTATTCATTTTCTGATTTTGATCTACTGCGTTAGGAGATCTTTTGATCTTCGTGTCAGAAAATTACGGGTAGTTCTGCTATAGTTGACCAAAATGATGTTAATTGTTCCAAATGGCACGTTGTTCCCTATGTAGGGCACTACTTTTTAACATGGCCCACAGGGCACTGGTCACAAGTAGTGCACTATACAGGGAATAGGGTGCCATTTGGGGCACCCATGGTCCCGTCTGTCACAGTAGGAATCTGAGGACAACAACACTGACGACATCAGCATCGCTATGCCCTTCATTCGAGGAAATGTCAACCGCAATTCTCTACTTTACAGTATTTCTCTATCGGTCCTATCTGTATCTATTTCTCTATTTCTCTATCCTTTCTGATGTGTTGTTCTGTCGGGCTCTGTGTTATTCTACCTGGCGGGTGCAGTGTGATGGTCGAGCTCTGGGTAACAGTGGATCATCGTGCCTGTTGTGTTTTTAAAGTTCGTTGAGAGGGAGGAGGCTAGAGATTAGATTGTCTCATACTGGTCATTATGGTGAAACCATATCTGATGGATGGGCAGTGAGCTAGGGGCTCAGGCATGCTTGGGAGCGGTGTGTGTGTGTGTGTGTAGGCACTGATGTACGGTGTGATGTGCTGTGTCCTGTGTGTGTGATGCTGTGCCTGTGTGATGTAGTGTGTGATGTTGTGTGTTTGTGTGTCGTGGTGTCGATACTGTGTGTGTTGTGTGTGTGTGTGTGTGTGTGTGTGTGTGTGTGTGTGCCTGCCTGCCTGCCTGCCTGTGTACATGCGCGCATGCTTGTGAATGTCTAATTTTAAAAGTACAAGTGGCATGATTGTTCCTGTCGACCATCAAACACATATGTTTCCCTAACCAATCAATAAACATTTGATTTGACTATTCTAGGAGCATCTTTACGCCTCCGAAATGTCTCAATATCCTTAGATGTGTTGATTTGGAGAGCGGATCTCCCTCCCTCTCCGCAGTCTCCCCAGTGCCTCAACCTGGCCTGGTCTTACCTGTAGCCAGGTCACACCAGACCCAATGCATTATTAGACATTTTCCCAGGTCCCCGGGACATTGGGAGATGCCTTGTGCACGTATGCAATTTCAATAGGCAGACAATAGGAATTTTTACCTCATATTTTGATGTTTGAAACTACGAGCTGCAGCTCCGAGGATCTCGGGTTCAACCCCAGTTCTAGGCAGTCTTTTTTTGGTGCTTTTTTTTAACCCTATCCCAAACCTTAACCCTTACCTTAACCACTTGAAATGAATGCCTGAATGCCGGGGGAGCGTGGGGGTTCTAAGCTAACATATGGGATTGTTTTAAGATGGTCACACCAAGGAATATTTATCTATTCCATTTCTTTTATTTTAAGAACCATTAAACTTCTTATGGCTGCAGGGGCAGTATTGAGTAGCTTGGATGAAAGGTGCCCATTTCAAACGGCCTGCTCCTTAGTCATAGTTCCTAATATTTGCATATTATTATTAATATTGGATAGAAAACACTCCAAAGTTTCTAAAACTGTTTGAATTATTTCTCTGAGATTAACAGAACTCATATTGGCAGGCAAAATCCTGAGTTGAAATCAAAACCGGAAGTCAGAAATCTGAGATTGTCTGTATTCAACAGAGTCCCTAAAGAAGTCCAATTGACGTATGACTGGGGTTGCACTGCCTAGGGGTTCCACTAGATGTCAGCAATCAATAGAAATTCCAATGAGACTTCTATGGTGTTGTGGGAGAGAATGAGAGCAGAATCAGTCAGGTGTCCATCAAGCACCCATTTCCTGATCATGCATTTTCTTCATGCAAGTCACTTGCGTTCCATGGCTCACGCAGACAAGAAGGAATACTCCGGTTGGAACTTTATTGAAGCTATATGTTAAAAACATCCTAATGATTGATTCAGTACTTAGTTTGAAATGTTTCTTCGACCGGTAATATCACATTTTGAAGTTTTTTTCCGATATGAAGCTGACCAGAATTAGCCTTTGGATATGTTTACCAAATGCGCTAACAATTGGACATAAATAACGGATTTTTTCGAACAAAACAAACATTTTGTGTGGACCTGGAGTTCCTGCTCTGCTTTCCGATCGAAACCAACAAAGGTAATGAAATATTTATAATATATTTTGTTGTTTATAGTGACGCTATCTGTGCAGCTGTGACATGCTAATTTGAGCGCCGTCTCAGATTATAGCGTGCAGTTATTTTTCCTTAAAGTTTTTTTTTAATCTGACATATCGGTTGCATTAAGGAGAGGTATATCTATAAGTCAATGTGTATAACTTGTATTATCATCTATATTTATGATGAGTATTCATGTTGAAACGATGGGCTATGCAAAGTCACTTGATGTTTTTGCCACTAGTGAATCTAGTCGCCTCAATGTAAACTCMGATTTTTTTATATAAATATGAATTGAATCAAACAAAACACGCATCTATTGTCTAACATGAAGTCCTATGAGTGTCATCTGATGAAAATAATCGAAGGTTAGTGATTCGTTTTATCTCTATTCTGGTTTTTGTGAAGCTAYCATTAGCTGGGAAAAATGGCTATGATTATTTTTAGTTTTGTGGTGACCTAACATAATCGTTTGTAGTGCTTTCGCTGAAAAGCCTATTTGAAATCGGACACTTTGGTGCGATTAAGAACAAGATTACCTTTAAAATGATATAAGACACATGTATGTTTGAGGAATTCTAATAATGAGATTTATGGTTTTTGAATTTGGCGCCCTGCACTTGGACTGGCTGTTGTCATATTGATCCCGATTTAGGGCTTGCAGCCATATTAAAAGGTATAAAAAATGAAAAAAATTACTGTTTTTATCCAACAGAAATGCATTGATTAACCTGATTCAATACATCGAATAACAGATAGTCCCTCAGAAAATCTAAAGGACATTTGTTCTGAAGTGTTTCTATTTTGTCTATTTTTTATTTATCCCCTTATTAGTGGATTCAAATGAGTGGATTCGGGCTATTTCAGCTACACCCGTTGTTGACAGGTGTATAAAATCGAGCACACAGCCATATAATCTCCAGTGACTTTCAACGTGGCACCGTCATAGGATGCCATCTTTCCAACAAGTCAGTTTGTCAAATTTCTTCCCTGCTAGATCTGCCCCGGTCAACTGTAAGTGCTGTTATTGTGAAGTGGAAACATCTAGGAGTAACAATGGCTCAGCCGTGAAGTGGTACGCCACACAAGCCCACAGAATGGGACCGGCGAGTGCTTGAAGCGTGCTTGAAAAATTGGTCTGTCTTCGTTTGCAACACTCACTACCAAGTTCCAAACTGCCTCTGGAAGCAACGTCAGCGCAATAACTATTCGTCGGGAGCTTTGTGAAATGGGTTTCCATGGCCGAGTAGCCGCACACAACCCAAGCGTCAGCTGGAGTGGTGATAAGGCTCGCCGCCGTTGGACTCTGGAGCAGGGGAAACGTTCTCTAGCATGATGAATCACACTTCACCATCTGGCAGTCCGACGGACTAATCTGGGTTTGGCGGATGCCAGGAGAACTGCAAACTGTGCCAAATGTAAGGTTTGGAGGAGGAGAGATAATGGTCTGGGGCTGGGCCCCTTATTTCCAATGAAGGGAAATCTTAACGTACAGCATACAATGAAATTCTTGACGATTCTGTGCTTCCAACTTTGTGGCAACAGTTTGGGGAAGGCCCTTTCCTGTTTCAGCATGACAATGCACAAAGTGAGGTCCATACAGAAACGGTTTGTCGAGATCGGTGTGGAAGAACTTTATTGGCCTGTGCAGAGCCCTGACCTCAACCCCATCGAACACCTTTGGGATGAATTGGAATGCAGACTGCGAGTCAGGTCTAATCGCCCGACCTCACTAATGCTCTTGTGGCTGAATGGAAGCAAGTCCCCGCAGCAATGTTCCAACATTTGGTGGAAACCTTCCCAGAAGAGTGGAGGCTGTTATAGCAGCAAAGGGGGGACCGCCTCCATATTAATGCCCATGATTTTGAATGAGATGTTCTACGAGCAGGTGTCCACATACTTTTGGTCATGTTATGTATCCTTCCAATATTTTTTTTTACAAGTACTAGGGACCTTCAGACAATTCATGTGAGGCTTGTGGGCATCATAGAGCAAAACGGAGAAAACCATCCTGTTCGTGAGAGTCTCAGCTTTAATAGTTTGTATGCCAAGCCATTCGGATGCTATAGACGTTTTCGTGGGAAGACCGATTTTCGGGATGTCTCATGGTCTGACAAACACCGCTCTAGCTCTGCCACCTTTCATCTCAGATGCGGTTGAGCGATATTGGTGGACGCGGTGGATTGAGAAGCAGCCCAACATTCATCTCTAGTTTAAACAGACGGTTAACCCTTTACCCTTGTAAACTAGAGATTTCTAGTAAAATTTCAATTTCAACAGGTGCAGTTGCGACATAGCAGGCCTACTTCCACATCACCCACAGACATTTATCCCCCCTGGACAAAAACGTCAAATACTGAAGTGAGACCATGAGATCTTGTTTCTTATCTGACAGGGCCCAGCATCATAAAGCTGAGGGCTGTGACAGCCCAGACACAGCCAGGCTCCCTCAGCCCCGGAGATGGCCCTTTTAGTGTCTATAAACAGCAGTTTGACTGACAGGCTGGGACTGAACCCTAATTACACCTGGCTATCCAGGGCCAAACAGAGATCTTTACTGGGGCCCTCAGCGCTAAGCTATCTAGCTAGCTAACTCCACACTAGGAAGCCTTTACTTCCCCTAACACTTTTTCAATTTCTCCCTCTGACAACTCGTCATGAAAAAAACAATACAGCTTTATACTTACCATTGAAATTTAATAAACAATTTTAAAGGGCCAAACAAGCACAAAACAGGCGTTTCCTGACAGCTCGGGGAGGAAATATCGAGCTAGTCGGTAGCCGGATGTTTGAGCCTGTCATTCTGCTTTAGGTTGTGATGACCACATCCATATCTTTCGCCCTGGTTATCATATAGATGGTAAATTAAATAATTGAAACCTAATCTGTCATGGGCCTGCATGGCAACAGGAGGCCAGTTATTGAGGAAGGCTTTGCCCCTCTCTCTCTACCTTTCTCTCTTCTTATTTCTTCTCTCACTTTCCATCACTCTCTCTTGACTCTATACGCTGCTCCCTATCTCTCTCTTTCTTTTCCTGCACCCACCTACCCACCCCCCTCTCTCTCCATTCCTCCCTCCCCTCCTTCCTTCCTCCCTCCCTCCCTCCCCTTCTTCCTCCCTCTCTAACCCTATCTGGCAGGGGCTTGCTGCGTTATTGAACAGCATCTCCTCATCTCTGTCCTTATCGAGCGGACCCAGCAGCCGCTGAGCCTGCCAGCCTATTACTATTGCACCCCATTTGTCTTCATGTTCAGGTAGCTATTCTCAGTTCACAACACCCGTCCACTCCTCATGCACAAATGCACATACGCGCATGCACACACAAACACACACACACACACACACACACACACACACACAGCACACACAGCACACACATGGATGTGCGCGTACACACACACACACACAAGCTCGCGGTTGGTAGACTGGCAGTGTGACTCCTCTTACAGAAAAACCACATGAATTCCATGTGGTTTTTGTGAAGTTAAAGTGAAGCAATGTGACAACATGTGAAGCAACATGTGAGAACCTAAAACTACATGTGACAACATCTGAGCACCTGTGAGAACATGCTCTCGTGTGATATGAACGTGACGACATGGGGATGCAAACTACACATTTGAACACGTGAAAACCCAGGTCTCAAATTTAATTTAGAAAATGTTACATTGAAAGACATCATTGACATTAATTCAATGTAAACAGTCATGGTCGCCTGCAGGTTTGATCTATTTCCAGGTTTGTTCAAGGGACATTTTTTTTTTAAACATTGTGTCATGGTCCCCTGGAGGTTTTTGTCTCGTGAAAATACAGTAAATCTACAACTAGTTACTGTATTTTTACAGCTAAATTCAGGTGTTTACGTTGAAGAACAGACTTCTTGGATGCTAGCTTCCTGAAGTTCCTGCTGCGCCACCAGATCTGTGGACATGCTGGACATTGGCCAGAATACATTTCTGCACTTTGCCTAAAGTCGAAGTAAAAATAAAGTAAATATATACAACAACATGACGGTATTACTGTATTTCCATGAAGTTACAGTATGCTGCTATATTCTGATTTCAATTAGCAATCTGAAATATCCTGCTACAGTGTAGCTATACAATCAGATCTGTGAGTGGGAAAGCGATATGGTCACAGACTTATTGGCAAGATTACATCTCTGCACTTTGCTAAAAGCTCCACAGAATCAAGTAAATAATTGTCTAAATATCACCACCAACGTAAAACTAGCAATGCTCAAGGACATTTGATATAGAGAACATGTTAATTCTTTGAACTTGCAACCTCTTTGTTGGGAGTGCATTGATGTTTCTGCAGTACCACCAGACTCATACTTATTTGCAAAAATAATGGCATGGTTAGGATACAGTGTTGTTACCTGGTGTACTAAAAGGTCAATGGTACAATTCACAGGTAAACATACATTGGGTTGCGAAAGTATTCACCCCCCTTGGCATTTTTCTTATTTTGTTGCCTTACAACCTGGAATTAAAATTGATTTTAGGGGTTTGTATCATTTGATTTACACAACATGGCTACCACTTTGAAGATGCAAAATATTTTTTATTGTGAAATAAACAAGAAACAAGACAAAAAAACAGAAAACATAACTATTCACCCCCCCAAAGTCAATACTTTGTACAGCCAGCTTTTACCGAAATTACAGCTGCAAGTCTCTTGTGGTATGTCTCTACAAGCTTGGCACATCTAGCCACTGGGATTTATGCCCATTTTTAAGGCAAAACTGCTTCAGCTCCTTCAAGTTGGATGGGTTCCGCTGGTGTGCAGCAATCTTTAAGTCATACCACAGATTCTCAATTGGATTGAGGTCTGGGCTTTGACTAGGTCATTCCAAGACATTTAAATATTTCCCCTTAAACCACTCGAGTGTTGCTTTAGCAGTATGCTTAGGGTGATTGTCCTGCTGGAAGGTGAACCTCCGTCCAAGTCTCAAATCTCTGGAAGACTGAAACAAGTTTCCCTCTAGAATTTTCCTGTAATTAGCGGCATCCACAATTCCTTCAATTCTGACCAGTTTCCCAGTCCCTGACGATGAAAAAATCCCCACAGCATGATGCTACCACCACCATGCTTCACTGTGTGGATGGTGTTCTCGGGGTGGTGAGAGGTGTTGGGTTTGCGCCAGTTATAGTGTTTTCCTTGATGGACAAAAAACTGAATTTTTGTCTCATCTGACCAGAGTACCTTCTTCCATATGTTTGGGGAGTCTCCCACATGCCTTTTGGCAAACACCAAACGTGTTTGCAGATTTTTTACTTTAAGCAATGGCTTTTTTTCTGGCCACTCTTCCGTAAAGCCCAGCTCTGTGGAGTGTACGGCTTAAAGGGGTCCTATGGACAGATACTCCAATCTGCTGTGGAGCTTTGCAGCTCCTTCAGGGTTATCTGTGGTCTCTTTGTTGCCTCTCTGATTAATGCACTCCTTGCCCGGTCTGTGAGTTTTGGTGGGCGGCCCTCTCTTGGCAGGTTTGTTGTGGTGCTATATTCCTTCCATTTTTTAATAATGGATTTAATGGTGCTCCGTGAGATGTTCAAAGTTTCGTATATTTTTTATAACATAACCCTGATCTGTACTTGTCCACAACTTTGTCCCTGATCTGTTTGGATTGCTCCTTGGTCTTCATGGTGCTGCTTGCTTGGGGTTTCCCCTTGCTTAATGGTGTTGCAGACTCTGGGGCCTTTCAGAACAGGTGTATATATACTGAGTGAGATCATGTGACAGATCATGTGACATATAGATTGCACACAGGTGGACTTTATTTAACTAATAATGTGACTTCTGAAGGTAATTGGTTGCACCATATCTTATTTAGGGGCTTCATAGCAAAGGGGGTGAATACCACTTTTCTTTTTTTTTCAAGTTATTTTTTCACTTTACCAGTTTGGACTATTTTGTGTATGTCCAATACATGAAATCCAAATAAAAATCAATTTAAATTACAGGTTGTAATGCCCCAAAAATTGGAAAAGCGCCAAGGGGGGTGAATACTTTTGCCAGGCATTTTATTTCCAGGTTGTAAGGCTACAAAATAGGAAATGCCATGGGGGGGTGAATATTTTTGCAAGCCACAGTATATGTGTTTTTGTGCCAACCGGCAGTAGAAGGGCTGTAGCAGTTTACGTGTTTGATGGTTGTTCTGATGCAAGCAGAGTACAAAGGCTATTTTGCTTTTTAAAGTAACTTAATGGCAGCTTGTTACTAAATGTTGCAGTCAATTTATCATTTCTTAACTGGAAAGTACTTGTCATTTATTTATTGTAAAAGTCACAATTACTTACTGACAAAATGTTGTCAGTAACCTACAGGACAGAAGAATACAGCCGTGGCTGTCATCTATGTCACGCCCTGACCGTAGAGATCCTTTTATTCTCTATGTTTGTTTGGTCAGGGTGTGACTCGGGTGGGAAAGTCTATGGTTTCTGGTTCTTTGTTTTGGGCCGTGTATGATTCTCAATCAGGAACAGCTGTCTATTGTTGTCTCTGATTGGGAATCAGATTTAGGCAGCCTTTTTTCCTTTTCTTATTTGTGCGTTGTTGTCTTTGTTAGTGGCATGTATAGCCATACAGAGCTTCACGTTCGTTTTGTTGTTTATTGTTTTTGTTCGCGACATTTAAAATAAAAGAATGTACGCTTACCACGCTGCACCTTGGTCCGGTCATTTCCTTGACGACGAGCGTGACAATCTAGCTCTTTTTGGTCTCCTGTATGAGGGAATGTCATCAGTTAATCTGCTCCGTTCATAAAAATGAAGCTTGTACA
Source organism: Salvelinus sp. IW2-2015 (assembly GCF_002910315.2). NCBI lineage: Eukaryota > Metazoa > Chordata > Actinopteri > Salmoniformes > Salmonidae > Salvelinus > Salvelinus sp. IW2-2015. The sequence goes on along the minus strand of NC_036875.1, from coordinate 13,041,465 downwards.
TTCGATAGTGTCCTCTCCTCCCAGGCTGCTGGAGTAGGATCAGATTGGCTACAGTAGCGGAATGAATAAGGTTGAGGTTTAAATGTGTGCAGGGTTAGTTGGTAGGGCAATTTCTTCACAAAGTGTAATGAATTCCGAGTACAGAATAGTAGTCTGATACACAGCAGGTGACGGTATGCACCTAAAACATTTGTTTGCGTACTGCCATAATATCAAAGAAGAAGCTTGTACACTGTCAGCTCTGCAGCCTGTTAAAGCCTTACATAAGTGCATGTGATACCAAAGAAACATAAGATACTTCATGTATAGCTAGTCACCATGTAATTGTAATGCTCCACTTGCCCACCAGACATTAAACTTCTTTAGGGCTAGGGTCCTTTTTTCTCAATTTCTGCCTGACTGATGTGCCCAAAGTAAACTGCCTGTAACTCAGGCCCCGAAGCCAGGATATGCATATAATTGGTACCATTGGAAAGAAAACACTTTGAAGTTTGTAGAAATGTTAAAATAAGTAGAAGGACACAGTCTTGGAAATTCGTGTTTGGGCACGCGATGAAGACAAGACGCTCCTGCTAAAATTGGTTTCCTACTTTACATACTTCTTTCCGTAAGAAATATTATAGTTTGATTACATTTTAGGGTTTCTGAGGAGTCAATAAATACTTATTTTGACTTGTTGAAACAAAGTTTAGCGGTAGATTTTTGGATTCCTTTCTCTGCATGTTGAAAGAGTGGATTACTCAAATCGATGGCGCCAACTAAACTGACTTTTTGGGATATAGAAGGAACTTATCTAACAAAACGACACTACATGTTATAGCTGGGACCGTTTGGATGACAAATCAGAGGAAGATTTCAAAAAGTACATGAATATTTAATCGCTATCTGTGAATTTATGAAACCTGTGCCGGTGAAAAATATGTTGATTTGGGGCGCCGTCCTCAAATAATTGCAAGGAATGCTTTCGCTGTAATGGCTACTGTAAATCAGACAGTGCAGTTAGATTCACAATAAGTTAAGCTTTCAACCGATATAAGACACTTGTATGTACCTAAATGCTTAATGTCCACAATTATTATGATTATTTATTTGAATTGTGCACCTACAGCTTCACCGGGACAGGTTTTAAGGTCAGTGAGTGTGATGGATTAACTAGAATAAGTTACTGTGAATTTTACAACAATCCACTGGTAACGACAGTAAATTATTGAAAATTAAACATTAACTTACTGTGAACCAGTTGCCATTTGACTACTGGAAAATGCATGGTAACATCTTAAGAGTGCAGCTCTTGATTGTCACAAGTTCTAACAAATATTGCAGAACTGACAATGGCAAATGAGGTGCCCAACCTTCATCCACATAACAATAAAACCACTTAAACTAGTACAACATTTCCACTGACGGTTGGCACAAATACAAGATATTTTAGACCATGCCCTCACACTGGTAGTTACTAGTGGCAAATGTGTCTATCATCCTTAAGCTCTGACGTCTCCCACATGCTAACCTCCGACATCACCTACTAAGGAAATTACTTAGATAATAGCAATTTCTGCAGTTAAATGTAACAAAACAATACTTGTAAAAAGCAATCTATTTATATGGTTTTTGAACTCTATCATTTGCTTTCAAGCATGATAGCTGTACTTTTAGTTTATGGTTGACGTAGCTTGCTGGCCATTAGCCAATTGGCATTTCCCAATGATTTCAAAGCACATGAACGCATCCAACTTGTATTTATGACTTCACAACTGGTAAATTCCCACTTTCCCCATGGTTACACACACAGTTTTCTATTTGATATATTTGGTAGAAAAATGTACCATTATACGAGATCAACCACACATGTACCCTAAAAGGTACCAACCAGAACCATGTGCTCTGAATGTACCTTATGTGTACCTTTGACCTTGTTGTACATCAGGGAACAACACTGTACTGTAACCATACTCTTGTTTTTCAGAGTGTGTGGAGATACTGTATGCTCTTGGTAAAAAATAACCATCTGGTGGCACTGCTGAAACATTGATGCACTCCAGACCAAAAGGTTGCAAGTTCAAATCTCGAGAGCACTTATGCTAGATTCTATCAGATCCACACGAGCAGACACCTGGAGTGGATCCCAACCCCTTGTCTCAGCCTCCAGTAATTATGCTGCAATAGTTTGTGTCGGGGGCCAGGGTCAGTCTGTTATATCTGGAGTATTTCGCCTGTCTTGTCCTGTGTGAATCTCTCTCTCTCTCTCTCTTAGGACCTGAGCCCAAGGACCAAACCTCAGTTTCAACTGTTTTGCCTGTGGCTATGAAACCCTGACCTGTTCACCAGACGTCCTACCTTGTCCCAGACCAGCTGTTTTCAACTCTCTCTCTAACTCTCTCTGCTGTCTCTAACTCTGAATGATCGGCTATGAAAAGCCAACTGACATTTACTCCTGAGGTGCTGACCTGTGATTATTATTTTTTGACCCTGCTGGTCATCTATGAACATTTGAACATCTTGGCCATGTGCTGTTATAATCTCCACCCGGCACAGCCAGAAGAAGACTGGCCACCCCTCAGAGCCTGGTTTCTCTCTAGGTTTCTTCCTAGGTTCCTGCCTTTCTAGAGAGTTTTTCCTAGCCACCATGCTTCTACATCTGCATTGCTTGCTGTTTGGGGTCTAAGGCTGGGTTTCTGTATAGCACTTTGTGACATCGGCTGATGTAAAAAGGGCTTAATAAATACATTTGATTGATTGATTGACATGAGTAGGACGGGTGTGGCTTTGTGACAATGACCACACGAGCAGTTGCTCACCGATTTGACAGCTCTAACGCAGTTACACCATCAACACCACCAAAACACCAGTTGTGATACTGTTGGCTGTCGCGTGTTTAATCTAGATCTGATTAAATCTAATCCTTAATATCAAGTGTCCCTGAGCATTGCTACTTTTTACTAGGTGTTATTATTATTATTGACTTGATGCTGGGCAACATTTAGCAAAGTGCAGGAAATTTAGGTTTCTGTCATCCAAGAGGTTGTGAGTTCAAATGCCAGGTGTGGTAGCATCACAAGTGTTTTAACCAATGTTGTGGACAAAGCCATTTAAAGGAACATTTAAAAATTCAACTTCATATTCATCATCTCTAGCACCACCTCAACATACGTATGTGAAAATTGTGCATTTCTAAGTTTTGTTGTAAAAAAAGATAGAAGGAGATAAGTGTTTCCGATGACATCATCAATGTGCATCCTGTGACTTTAACCAATTATGGTGAAATTGCCTACCAATTGTGTACTAATTGGTTGATGATGTCATCAGAAACACTGCTCTCCTTTATCTATAGAAATGCACCATTTATACATATGTTGATGTTGTGGTGGTGCTGGTGATGAATATGAAATGTCCCTTTAATTCAGAAAGGAAACCAAATTCCAATTTTCCGGTATTGAAAACAATTGAACTAGAACTGGAATTTCTGTGTACTTCCTGAACAGTTATTTGTTGTATATTTACAGACAAAATACAGTTCAGCTGTAGAATTACATTAAAAGTTGTTTCCACTATTTTCACCACAATTCAGTGCCCGGTAACTTACTATAAAATAACAGGATTTCTTTTTCACACGCATCTAGAGTATCTTATAAGTATCCTATAAGTTTAAAGGAGAAGTTTACCCAAAATCCAGAAACTCTCTAGTGATTCTATACATTGAAACTCCCTACCAACAAAAGATTGCAGTTTTGAAACTGCAGTAAAAGTACAGTAACTGCAGTTGACTGTGGAATTTTGGACGCAGTAATTGCAGAATAACTGCAATGTACTGCAGCTGAACTGCAGTTATACTGCACTCTAACTGCAGTTACATTGTAAAATTACTAGTAAATATACATTTTTGGGGACGTAGTATTTGCCGCAAACTGCAGTTATACCACAATGTACTGCAGTTATACTGCAATCTTATTTCATAAGTCTTGTGAAGTTGCTGGATGCAGGCCTCGTTCTGCTTCGTTGCCAAATCCGCAAAGTGTGGACAAATTCTCTTCTTTTTTTAAACGTATGGCCGAATGGGTAATTTCTGTCAAAGGTACAATCGGTTTGCAGTCAGGAAATGTGTACTTTTTCACCTTAAACATTTGCAATTATTTTGTATCATTATTTTATGTAGCTGACTGCCACAGCATCAGAGATGGGCAACAATTTGCACGTGTACTCTCGGGGGAATCCTGCTATATAGAAACTGCATGCTATGTCCTTTTTCACAGATTTGAGTATTTTGGCGGAGAAGTGACGCTGCCCAGCAACACGAGTCTACCAGACGGGCAAAAAGCGTTTTATGCTTACTTCGAGGCAAGCAACGCTGAAGCATGCATGAGAGCACCAGCTGTTCCAGACGACTGTGTGATTACACTCTTTGTAGCCGATGTGAGCAAGACCTTTAAACAGGTCAACATTCACAAGGCAGCAGGGCCAGACGGATTACTAGGACATGTACTCAGAGCATGCGCGGACGAACTGGCAAATGTCTTCAGTGACATTTTCAGCCTGTCCCTGACCGTGTCTGTAATACCTACATGTTTCAAGCATACCACCATAGTCCCTGTGCCCAAGAACACGAAGGTAACCTGCCTAAATGACTACCGCCCCATAGCACTTACGTCGGTAGCCATGAAGTGCTTTGAAAGGCTGGTCATGGCTCACATCAACACCATCATCCCGGAAACCCTAGACCCACTCCAATTCGCATACCGCCCAAACAGATCCACAGATGAGATAATCTCAATTGCACTCCACTCTGCCCTTTCCCACCTGGACAAAAATAACACCTATGTGAGAATGCTGTTCAGTGACTGACTACAGCTCAGCGTTCAACACAACAGTGCCCACAAAGCTCATCACTAAGCTAAGGACCCTGGGACTAAACACCTCCCTCTGCACCTGGATCCCGGACTTCCTGATGGGCCAGCCTCAGCTGGTAAGGGTAGGCAACAACACATCTGCCATCATGATCCTCAACAAGGGGGCCCCTTAGGGGTGCGTGCTCAGTCCTCTGCTGTACTCCCTGTTCACCCATCACAGCGTGGCCAAGCACGACTCCAACACCATCGTTAAGTTGGCTGACAATGCAATTGTGGTAGGCCTGATCACCGACAATGACAAGACAGCCTATAGGGAGGAGGTCAGAGACCAACAACATCTCCCTCAATGTGAGCAAGGTGAAGGAGCTGATCGTAGACTACAGGAAAAGGAGGGCCAAACACGCCACCATTCACATCGACGGGGCTGTAGTGGAGCGGGTCGAGAGCTTCAAGTTCCTTGGTGTTCACATCACCAACAAACTATCATGGTCCAAACACACCAAGACAGTCACGGAGAGGGCACAACAATGCCTATTTCCCCTCAGGAGATTGAAAAGATTCGGCATGGGTCCCCAGATCCTCAAAAAGTTCTACACCTGCACCATCGAGAGCATCCTGAACGGTTGCATCACCGCCTTGTATGACAACTGCTCGGCACCCGACCATAAGGCGCTACAGAGGGTAGTGAGTATGGACCAGTACATCACTGGAGCCAAGCTTCCTGCCTTTCAGGACCTCTATACTAGGCAGTGTCAGCGGAAGGCCGACTTAAATTGTCAAAAACTCCAGTCACCTAAGTCATAGACTGTTCATTCTGCTACCGCACGGCAAGCGGTACCTGAGTGCCAAAGTCTAGTTTCCAAAAGGCTTCTTAACAGCTTCTACCCCCAAACAATAGACTGCTGAACAATTAATCAAATGGCCACCCGGACTATTTGCATTGACAACCTCCCCTCCTCTTTTGTTTTTACACTGATGCTACTCGCTGTTTATTATCTATGCATAGTCTCATTACCCCTACCTACATGTACAAATTACCTCAATTATCTCAACTAACCTGTACCCCCAAACATTGACTCGGTACCTACCCCTTGTGTATAACCTTATTATTGTTATTGTATTGTGCTATATTTTTTTACTTAAATATATATTTTTTAAATCAATCATTCAGAGTATCTCTACCGCGCCTGCTGTCTCTAGAGAGTTGAAAACAGCAGGTCTGGGACAGGTAGCACGTCCGGTGAACAGGTCAGGGTTCCATAGCCGCAGGCAGAACAGTTGAAACTGGAGCAGCAGCACGACCAGGTGGACTGGGACCAGCAAGGAGACATCAGGCCAGGTAGTCCTGAGGCATGGTCCTAGGGCTCAGGTCCTCTGAGAGAGAGAAAGAAAGAGAGAAGGGGAGAATTAGAGAGAGCATACTTAAATTCACACAGGACACCGGATAAGACAGGACAAATGCTCCAGATATAACAGACTGACTCTAGCCCCCCGGCACATGAACTATTGCAGCATAAATACTGGAGGTTGAGACAGAAGGGGTCGGGAGACACTGTGGCCCCGTCCGACGATACCCCCGGACAGGGCCAAACAGGCAGGATATAACCCCACCCACTTTGCCAAAGCACAGGCCCCAAACCACTAGAGGGATATCTCCAACCACCAACTTACCATCCTGAGACAAGGCAGAGTATAGCCTACGAAGATCTCCCCCACGGCACAACCCAAGGGGGGGCGCCAACCCGGACAGGAAGATCACGTCAGTGACTCAACCCACTCAAGTGATGCACCCCTACTAGGGATAGCATGGAAGAGCACCAGTAAGCCAGTAATTCAGCCCCTGTAATAGGGTTTGAGGCAGAGAATCCCAGTGGAGAGAGGGGAACCTGCCAGGCAGAGACAGCAATGGCTGTTCATTGCTCCAGTGCCTTTCCGTTCATCTTCACTCTCCTCAGCCAGACTACACTCAATCATAGGACCTACTGAAGAGATGAGTCTTCAATAAAGACTTAAAGGTTGAGACCGAGTCTGTGTCTTTCACATGTGTAAGCAGACCATTCCATAAAAATGGAGCTCTATAGGAGAAAGCCCTGCCTCCAGCTGTTTGCTTAGAAATTCTAGGGACAATAAGGAGGCCTGCGTCTTGTGACTGTAGCGTATGTGTAGGTATGTACGGCAGGACCAAATCGTAAAGATAGGAAGAGCAAGACCATGTAATTCTTTGAAGGACAGCAGTAAAACCTTGATATCAGCCCTTGCCTTAGCAGGAAGCCAGTGTAGAGAGGCTAACACTGGAGTAATATGATCACATTTTTTGGTTCTAGTCAAGATTCTAGCAGCCGTGTTTAGCACTAACTGAAGTTTATTTATTGCTTTATCCGTGTAGCCGGAAAGTAGAGCATTGCAGTAGTCTAACCTAGAAGTAACAAAAGCATGGATACATTGTTCTGCATCATTTCTGGACAGAAATTTTCTGGTTTTTGCAATGTTATGTAGATGGAAAAAAGCGATCCTTGAAACAATCTTGATATGTTCGTCAAAAGAGAGATCAGGGTCCAGAGTAACGCCGAGGTCCTTCACAGTTTTATTTGAGACGACAGTACAACCGTCAAGATGAATTGTCAGATTCAACAGAAGATCTCTTTGTTTCTTGGGACCTACAACTAGCATCTCTGTTTTGTCCGAGTTTAAAAGTAGAACATTTGCCACCTTCCAGGGAGGGAATTTTGGGGCTTCACCATGTTTCATGAAAATGTGCAGCTGTGTGTCGTCCGAATTCCAGTGAAAGTTAACATTATGTTTCCGAATGACATCACCCAGAGTTAAAATATATAGTGAAAACAATAGTGGTCCTAAAACGGAGCCTTGAGGACCACTCGAAATGTACAGTTGATTTGTCAGAGGACAAACCATCCACAGAGACAAACTTATATCTTTCCAACAGATAAGATTTAAACCAGGCCAGAACTTGTTCGTGTAGACCAATTTGGGTTTCCAATTTCTCCAAAAGAATGTGGTGATCGATGGTATCAAAAGCAGCACTAAGGTCTAGGAGCACGAGGACAGATGCACCGCCTCGGTCTGACTCCATTAAAAGGTAATTTACCACCTTCACAAGTGCAGTCTCAGTATTATGATGGGGTCTAAAACCAGACTGAAGCATTTCATATACATTGTTTGTCTTCAGGAAGCCAGTGAGTTGCTGCGCAACAGCTTTTTCAAAAGATTTTGAGAGGAATGAGAGATTCCGAGAGGCTGATCATTTTTTATATTTTCTGGGTCAAGGTCTGGCTTTTTCAAGAGAGGCTTTATTACTGCCACTTTTAGTGAGTTTGGTACACACCCGGTGGATAGAGAGCTGTTAATTATGTTCAACATAGGAGGGCCAAGCACAGGAAGCAGCTCTTTCAGTAGTTTAGTTGGACTAGGGTCCAGTATGCAGCTTGAAGGTTCAGAGGCCATTATTATTTTCATCAATATGTCAACAGATATAGTATTAAAAAACTTGAGTGTCTCCCTTGATCCTAGGTCCTGGCAGAGTTGTGCAGACTCAGGACAACTGAGGTTTGGAGAAATACGCAGATTTAAAGAGTCCATAATTAGCTTTCTAATGATCATGATGTTTTCCTCAAAGAAGTTCATGAATTTATCACTGCTGAAGTGATAGCCATCCTCTCTTGGGGAATGCTGCTTTTTAGTTAGCTTTTCAACAGTATCAAAAATACATTTTGAATTGTTTTTATTTTCCTCAATTAAGTTGGAAAAATAGGATAATCGAGCAGCAGTGAGGGCTCTTCGATACTGCACGGTACTGTCTTTCCAAGCTAGTCGGAAGACTTCCAGTTTGATGTAGCGCCATTTCCGTTCCAACTTTCTGATAGCTTGCTTCAGAGCTCGGGTATTTTCTGTATACCAGGGAGCTAGTTTCTTATGACAAATGTTTTTTGTTTTTAGGGGTGTGACTGCATCTAGGGTATTGTGCAAGGTTAAATTGAGTTCCTCAGTTAGGTGGTTGACTGATTTTTGTACTCTGACGTCCTTGGGTCGGTGGAGGGAGTCTGGAAGGGCATCTAGGAATCTTTGGGTTGTCTGAGAATTTATAGCATGGCTTTTGATGATCCTTGGTTGGGGTCTGAGCAGATTATTTGTTGTGATTGCAAAAGTAATAAAATGGTGGTCCGATAGTCTAGGATTATGAGGAAAAACATTAAGATCTACAACATTTATTCCTCGGGACAAAACTAGGTCCAGAGTATGACTGTGGCAGTGAGTAGGTCCGGAGACATGATGGGCAAAACCCACTGAGTCGATGATGGCTCCGAAAGCCTTTTTGAGTGGGTCTGTGGACTTTTCCATGTGAATATTAAAGTCACCAAAACGTTGAATATTATCTGCCATGACTACAAGGTCCGATAGGAATTCAGGGAACTCAGTGATAAATGCTGTATATGGCCCAGGAGGCCTGTAAACAGTAGCTATAAAATGTGATTGAGAAGGCTGCATAGATTTCATGACAAGAAGCTCAGTTTTTGTAAATTGAAATTTGCTGTCGTAAATGTTAGCAGCACCTCCGCCTTTGCGGGATGCGCGGGGGATATGGTCATTAGTGTAACCAGGAGGTGAGGCCTCATTTAACACAGTAAATTCATCAGGCTTAACCAATGTTTCAGTCAGGCCATTCACATCAAGATTATGATCAGGGATTAGTTCATCGACTGTAACTGCCTTGGAAGTGAGGGATCTAACATTAAGTAGCCCTATTTTGAGATGTGAGATATCACAATCTCTTTCAAAAATGACAGGAATGGAGGAGGTCTTTATTCTAGTGAGATTGCTAAGGCGAACACCGCCATGTTTAGTTTTGCCCAACCTAGATCGAGGCACAGACATGGTCTCAATGGGGATAGCTGAGCTGACTACACTGACAGTGCTAGTGGCAGGCTCCACTAAGCTGGCAGGCTGGCTAACAGCCTGCTGCCTGGCCTGCACCCTATCTCATTGTGGAGCTAGGGGAGTTAGAGCCCTGTCTATGTTCGTAGATAAGATGAGAGCACCCCTCCAGCTAGGATGGAGTCCGTCACTCCTCAACAGCTAGGGGAGTTAGAGCCCTGTCTATGTTCGTAAATAAGATGAGAGCACCCCTCCAGCTAGGATACAGTCCATCACTCCTCAACAGGTCAGGCGTGGTCCTGTTTGTGGGTGAGTCTCAGAAAGAGGGCCAATTATCTTCAAATTCCATCTTTTGGGTGGGGCAGAAAACAGTTTTCAACCAGCGATTGAGTTGTGAGACTGCTGTAGAGCTCATCACTCCCCCTAACTGGGAGGGGGCCAGAGACAATTACCCAATGCCGACATCTTTCTAGCTGATTTACACACTGAAGCTATGTTGCACTTTGTGACCTCTGACTGTTTCATCCTAACATCGTTGGTGCCGACGTGGATAACAATATCTCTATACCCTCTACACTCGCCAGTTTTAGCTTTAGCCCACACCATCTTCAGATGAGTCTTAACGTCGGTAGCCCTGTCCCCTGGTAAACAGTGTATGATCGCTGGAGGGTTTGTTTTAAGTCTAATATACTACGGGTAATGGTGTCGCCAATGACTAGGGTTTTCAATTTGTCAGAGCTAATGGTGGGAGGCTTCGGCGTCTCAGACCCCGTAATGGGAGGAGTAGAGACCAGAGAAGGCTCGGCCTCTGACTCCGACCCGTTGCTTAATGGGGAGAATCGGTTGAAAGTTTCTGTCGGCTGAATGAGCGACACCGGTTGAGCATTCCTACAGCATTTCCTTCCAGAAGCCATGACAAAATTGTCCGGCTGTGGGGACTGTGCGAGGGGATTTAAACTACTATCTGTACTTACTGGTGGCACAGACGCTGTTTCATCCTTTCCTACACTTAAATTACCCTTGCCTAACGATTGCGTCTGAAGCTTGCAGCACAGCTATCCTCGCCATAAGGCGATTGTTTTCCTGTATATTATGAGTACAGCGACTGCAATTAGAAGGCATCGTGTTAATGTTACTACTTAGCTTCGGCTGGTGGAGGTTCTGACGAACCACGTCCAGATAAAGCGTCCGGGGTTAAAAAGTTGGATGAAAAAAGTTGAGCGAGGGAAAAAAATGTTTTTAAACTGTAATTAAAAAGTAAAAACCGTCAAGTTGGCAGGTAGCAAAGTAAGGTTAGCAACAAACTGCACAGCAGCACTAGAATCTGAAGTCAAATGTCTACTGTTTGCTGATGATCTGGTGCTTCTGTATACAAACAAGGAAGGCCTACAGCAGCACCTGGATATTCTGCACTGATTCTGTCAGACCTGGGCCCTGACAGTAAGTCTCAGTATGACAAAAATAATGGTGTTCCAAAAAAGGTCCAGTTGCCAGGACCACAAACACAAATTCCATCTAGACACCGTTGCCCTTCAGCACACAAAAAAATTATACCTCTTCCTATACATCAGCGCCACATGTAACTTCCACAAAGCTGTGAACGATCTGAGAGACAAGTCAAGAAGGGCCTTCTATGCCATCAAAAGGAACATAAAATTCAACGTACCTATTAGTATCTGGCTAAAAATACGTGAATCAGTTATAGAACCCATTGCCCTTTATGGTTGTGAGGTCTGGGGTCCGCTCATCAACTAAGAATTCACAATGGGACAAACACCAAATTGAGACTCTGCATGCATAATTCTGCAAAAAAATATCCTCAGTGTACAATGTAAAACACCAAATAATGCATGCAGAGCAGAATTAGTCTGATAGCCGCTAATTATCAAAATCTAGAAAAGAGATGATAAATTCTACAACCACCTAAAAGGAAGCGATTCCCAAACCTTCCATAACAAAGCCATCACCTACAGAGAGATTAACCTGAAGAAGAGTCCCCTAAGCAAGCTGGTACTGGGGCTCTGTTCACAAACACAAACAGAACCCACAGACCCCAAGGACAGCAACACAATTAGACCCAACCAAATCATGAGAAAACAAAAAGATAATCATTTGACACATTGGAAAGAATTAGCAAAAAAACTGAGCAAACTAGAATTCTATTTGGCCCTTAACAGAGAGTACACAGAGTGACAGAATACCTGGCCACTGTCAGAATACCTGACCACTGTGACTGACCCAATCTCAAGGAAAGCTTGGACTATGTACAGACTCAATGAGCATAGCCTTGCTATTGAGAAAGGCCGCTGTAGGCAGACCTGGCTCTCAAGAGAAGACAGGCTATGTGCACACTTCCCACAACATAGGTGGAGCTGCACTTCCTAACCTCCTGCCAAATGTATGACCATATTAGAGAAATATTTTTCACTCAGATTATACAGATCCACAAAGAATTCGAAAACAATTTGACATTTCAAATGTCTTTATTATTTTGGAACTTTTGTGAATGTAATGTTTACTGTTAATTTGTATTGTTTATTTCACTTTTGTTTATTATCTACTTCACTTGCTTTGGTAATGTTAACATGTGTTTCCCATGCCAATAAAACCTTTACATTGAAATTAAATTGAATTGAATTTAATTGAGAGAGAGAGAGAGAGAGAGGAGTTAGAGGAGAAAGAGTAAAGTATTATTATTGCAGGCCTATTTATTAATCTAAGACTTCTTTAAATAGTCTATGCAAAAAGTGTTTTGTTTCAATTTGTAAAAAAAATTGAAAACATTTCAGTGTGTCCCTTCTTAAAATGTTCTTGTTGGAGCAGAACGTATATTAATTTCAAACTTTTTAATTTACTCCTGCATATTTATTTTAAGGTTAAAAGTAGGCCTGTTGTAAAATACATAGCATTAGCCTATTGCTGCTGGGTATGCCTATGGTAAGCAATCACCTTTGCTGATAGTAGCTGCAATATTAGCCTGTTTAAACCTTTTTGAAAGTTTCATTCTGTTGAGCCATTTTCATTGTCCAAATTAAGTTCCAGCTGTATTTTATGTTTTCCCCAATATGATAGAATTACCGGTAGGCCTACTATGCTACTCGCACTCAAACCATAAAAGGGCAAGATGCAAAACTTAATTTAAATTCGCAATTTAATAACCTGTTTGTATTTTCCTTATAAACAATGACTTGACATACTTTTGATATTACCCTTATGAAGTTGACAACTTTTGTGACGGTTTGATGTGGTATGGCTATTATTAGGCTTAGCTACTGCAGGCCTATGAAGGCATTGTGCACCTGCACTCCAACTGACTTCAACAGTTGAATTTGAGGTGAGAAAGAATGTTTTAGGCCTACCAGAGTTACTTGTTTAATCTAACAATATAATGCTTGTCTTTATAAAAAAGTAAGCTGATCGAAAATGAACGATCCTTCTGTATGCCTATATGTGTATAGCAGTAGTCATCTGACAAGTATAAATAAATCCATGTTGACAGCATATCTCTATCTTTCTCTCGGTCTCTCTAGGGCTAGGCCTAAGCTTGTCTCCTGTAATATATATTTTTTAAATATGAATATTGTACAGTGGATGCCTAGTCCTATAGGCCTAAATCCATGCAATGCCCTGGTGCATTTAACACTCAAATCTCCAACAGCTGAACCGTGAGGTAGACAATTATTGTTTTAGGAAGGTAAAAACCAATAGACTATCAAGTTTTGAATATGCTACACATTGAAACACAACAAGTTGTTTTTCTTTAATTTGTTAGAGACTGATTTTAAGGACACAGAACTGTGGATCATTATCACTTGTTTATCGATGGTGCTGGCACTTGCTACTCTTGGATTTGAACGGGTCTCTCAGATCTGAACCAGCATGGGTCTTTTTTGACCTGTTTTCCACTGTCCTTTTCGCAATAAGTCTAACTGTCCTCGGGTTCATTCAGAACGGATCTCCGTTTAAAAAATAATAATTTTTCATATCGGGTAGGGTTTGGAAATCCACGGATACATTTCGGAACGGGTCCAACGTTTTGGATCCCTGAAGCCCTCTAATTTGCAAAGCTGGGTTGTACAATATTTGCACATTATTATTATAAAAACCAATTCAAGCTCTGTCAGGTTGGTGGCTGATCATTGCTAGACAGACATTTTTAAGACTTGCCATAGATTTTCAAGTTGATTTAAGTCAAAATTGTAACAATTTAAGTAGGCAAGTCAGTTAATTCTTATGGCTGCGATCCCGTTAACTGGATCGATATGACAACAGCCAGTGAAAGTGCAGGGATCCAAATTCAAACAACAGAAATCTCATAATTAAAATGACTCAAACAATAATGTATTTTATACCATTTTAAAGGTAATCTTGTTGTTAATCCCACCAAAGTGTCCGATTTCAAATAGGCTTTACAATGAAAGTACCACAAACGATTATGTTAGGTCAACGCAAAATCACAGAAAAACACAGCTATTTTTCCAGCCAAAGACAGGAGTCACAAAAAGCAGAAATAGAGAAAATGAATCTCATAACCTTTGATGATCTTCATCAGATGACACTCATAGGACTTCATGTTACACAATACATATATGTTTTGTTCGATTAAGTTCATATTTATATCCAAAAACTCAGTTTACATTGGCGCCATGTTCAGAAATGCCTCCAAAATATCCGGACAAATTGCAGAGAGCCACGTCAAATAACATAAATACTCATCATAAACTTTGATGAAAGATACATGTTTTACATAGAATTAAAGATACACTTGTTCTTAATGCAACCGCTGTGTCAGATTTCAAAAAGCTTTACGGCAAAAGCACAATATTCAATAATCTGAGAACAGCGTTCAGCCACAAAGTAAGCCATACAGTTACCCGCCAAATTGTGCAGTCAACAAAACTCATAAAAAGCATTATAAATCTTCACTTACCTTTCCTGATCTTCGTCGGAATGCACTCCCAGGACTCCCACTTCCACAAGAAATGTTCGTTTTGTTCGGTAATGTCCATCATTTATGTCCAAATAGCTATTTTTTTTAGCGTGTTTAGTACACAAATCCAAACGCTCGTGCAGGTCCAGCCGAACGTCGGACGAAAACTTCAAAAAGTTATATTACAGGTCGAAGAAACTTGTCAAACTAAGTATAGAATCAATATTTAGGATGTTGTTATCATAAATATTCAATAACGTTCCAACCGGAGAATTCCTTTGTGTGTAGAGAATCAATGGAACGCAGGTCCCTATCATGTGAAATGCGCATGACCAGGACCTGGCTCTCTGCCAGACCACTGACTCAAACAGCTCCCATCCGGCTCCACTTCACAGTAGAAGCTTCACTCAAGGTTCTACAGACTGTTGACATCTAGTGGAAGCCGTATGAAGTGCAAACAGATCCATATCCTACTGTGTATTCAATAAGCGATGAGTTGAAAATCGACCAACCTCAGATTTCTCACTTCCTGGTTGGATTTCTTCTCAGATTTTTGCCTGCCATATGAGTTCTGTTATACTCACAGACATAATTCAAACAGTTTTAGAAACTTCAGAGTGTTTTCTATCCAATAGTAATAATAATATGCATATATTAGCAACTATGACTGAGGAGCAGGCCGTTTACTCTGGGCACCTCTGTGCACCTTTCATCCAAGCTACTCAATACTGCCCCTGCAGCCATAAGAAGTTAAGAACAAATTCTTATCTGCAATGACGGCCTACCCCGGCCAAACTCTAACGACACTGGGCCAATTTGTGAACCACCCTATGGGACTCAAAATCACGGCCAGTTGTGATGCAGCCTGGATTCGGACCAGAGTCTGTAGTGACGTCTCTAGCACTGAGATGCAGTGCCTTAGACTGCTGTGCCACTCAGGAGCCTTCAATGTCATCTTGGTAAGAAACTCCAGTGTATGTTTGGACTTGTGTTTTAAGTTACTATCCTGCTGAAAGGTGAATGTGTCTCCCAGTGTCTGTTGGAAAGCAGACTGAACCAGGTTTTACTCTAATATTTTAGACTGTGCTTAGCTCTATTCCTATTCATTTATCCTAAAAAATACTCCCTAGTCATTGCCGGTGATCAGCATACCCATAACATGATGCAGCCACCACCATGCTTGAAAATTTGAAGATTGATATGTTGTGTTGGATTTGCCCCAAACATAACGCTTTGTATTCAAGACATAAAGTTAATTTCTTTGCCACATTTTTGTGGGGCAGTTTTACTTGAGTGTCTTGTTGCAAACAGGATGTATATTTTGGAATACTTTTTTCTGTAAAAGCTTCCTTTTCACTCTGTTATTTAGGTTAGTATTGTGGAGTAACTACAATGTTTTTGATCCATCCTCAGTTTTCTCTTATCGCAGTCATTAAACTCTGTAACTGCTTTAAAACCTCTTATGGCTCAAAATCAGCCGTAAGTATAAGCAGTGGAAAGAGGTGGCCATTTCAACCGCCTCGTACTCAATTCTTGCTCGTACAATATGCATATTATTTATTACCTTTGGATATAAAACACCTTCTAGTTTCTAAAACAGGTTTAATTATTTCTCTAAGTGAAACATAACTCTTTTTACAGCCCATTTTCTGGAAAAAGTGAAATTTCCAAGAAGCTATGTCTCTCTTCAAGATACTCTCTATAAAAGGCCTTGGCACTTGGGACTGTACAAACACGTCACACATCTTCCCCTGGTTGTCATGCGGAAGTGAGAGAAAAAATGACTTGATTATCTCTGTCAGGGACTGAAAGGAACCTCTTTGAGTGATAAGTGCGCACTTTATATTTTTTTCTGGGCACGAAGTAGGAACTGGACCGCGCTCCTGGAAAACACTCGTTATAGGTGAATATGACCTCCAGCTTCGATTTTCTTTGATACATGTCACAATCTCATCCTAAAGTATGTTTTTTSAATATACTTTAATTATATTATTGAAATTTATTCTGGACTTTAGACGTGATGCGACGCAAGAATTTTGTCAAGACGGAGAGGTTAGCACGGCATGGCCAGTGTGCCATGCTAATTCAACAGGGACATCGTTCGTTCTAGGTCCAAATGAACACGGTTCTGAACAAAGGACCCTTTGGAGAACATTCTGATGGAAAATCAAACCAAAATAAACCCAATTTGGGATGCTTTTTCATATATCTGTCGAACTGTGCTATCGCTAGCGTTTGACTAGAATCATATGCTCTGTGTGTTAGCTATTGTAGTAAGCTAATATAACGATATATTGTGTTTTCGCCTGTAAAACACTTCAGAAATCGGAAATATTGTCTGTATTCACAAGATCTTTCTCTTTCATTAGCTATCCACCATATATTTTTCTGAAATCTTTTCTGATGTGAAATTAGTAGTTGACGTTGGTGTCTGTTTTCTCTGGCTACTGCCGTGCGATTTCTGACTGTCTATGATGGTGGCTAAGATGGTAGCAGTAATGTAAAACTGATTTATAGCTAAAATATGCATTTTTTTTTAACAAAACATAGATTTATTGTGTAACATGTATAGGACTTCATCTAGTAGTTTTTTCTAGGTTATTTAGGTTGGTTTTAGGTTAGTTAGGTTGGCTTGTGCATGCTACTTCATCCTACTTGTGCTGTGAAAAATGTCTGTCCTCTTTTTTATTTGGTGGTGAGCTAACATAAATATATGTGGTGTTTTCTCTGTAAAACATTTAAAAAATCGGACATGTTGGCTGGATTGACAAGATGTTTATCTTTCAAATGCTGTATTGGACTTGTTAATGTGTGAAAGTTAAATATTTTACAAAAATAGATTTTGAATTTCGCGCCCTGCACTTGCAGTGGCTGTTGTCATATTGATCCCGATGTCGGGCTTGCAGCCTGAAGAAGTTAAAATCACTGTAGTCCTCATGGTGAAATCCCTGAGCGGTTTCCTTCCTCTCCAGCAACTAAGTTAGGAAGGATGCCTGTATCTTTGTAGTGACTGGGTGTATTGATACACCATCCAAAGTGTAATTAATAATTTCACCATGCTCAAATGAATAATCAATGTCTGCTTTTTTTCCCATCTACCAATAGGCCCCCTTCTTTGTGAGGCATTGGAAAACCTCCCTGGTTTTTGTGATTGAATCTGTGTTTGAAATTCACTGCTCGACTGGGGACCTTACATATAAATGGATGTGTGGTGTACAGAGGTGAGGTAGTCATTCAAAAATCTTGTTAAACACCATTATTGTACACAGAGTCAGTCCTTGCAACTTATTATGTAACATGTTTAGCAAATGTTGTTAGGACATGAACTTATTTAGGCTTGCCATAACAAAGGCGTTGAGTACTTAATTAATTAAAAACTTCTTCAGGCTAGAGAATATTTTTCTCCACTTCCTGTCTGACTGACATGTCCAAAGTAAACTGCCTGTTGCTCAGGCCCGGAAGCAAGGATATGCATATAATTGGTACCATTGGATAGAAAACACTTTGAAGTTTGAAATGTAAAAATAATGCATAAGACTATAACACAATTGATATGGTAGCCGAAAATCCAAAGAAAAACAAACCGGAAAATCATTTTTTTTGGAGAGCCCATGCTTTTACAATGGAAAGCTATGGGTCCTATGCAATTCCAGCTCCCAGATTGCAATTCCTATGGCTTCCACCAGATGTCAACAGTCTTTGTTCAAGATTTCAAGCTTGTTTCTTCCCAAATGAGGAACAATTTTGAGTTTTGGTTGAAGTCGCAAGTTTACATACACTTAGGTTGGAGTCATTAAAACTCGTTTTTCAACCACTCCAAAAATGTCTTGTTAACAAACTATAGTTTTGGCAAGTTGGTTAAGACATCTACTATGTGCATGACACAAGTAATTTTCCCAACTATTGTTTAGACAGATTATTTCACTTGTAATTCACTGTATCACAATTCCAGTGGGTCAGAAGATTGCATAGACTAAGTTGACTGTGCCTTCAAACAGCTTGCAAAATTCCAGAAAATGATGTTATGGCTTTAGAAGCTTCTGATAGGCTAATTGACAACATTTGAGTCAATTGGAGATGTACCTGTGGATGTATTGCAAGGCCTACCTTCAAACTCAGTGCCTCTTTGCTTGACATCATGGGAAAATCAAAAGAAGTCTGGTTCATCCTTGGAAGCAATTTCCAAACGCCTGAAGGTACCACGTTCATCTGTACAAACAATAGTATGCAAGTATAAACACCATGGGACCAGGCAGCCGTCATACAGACTCAGGAAGGAGACACGTTCTGTCTCCTAGAGATGAACGCACTTTGATGCGAAAAGTGCAACTCAATCCCAGAACAACAGCAAAAGACCTTGTGAAGATGCTGGAGGAGACAGGTACAAAAGTATCTATATCACAGTAAAACGAGTCCTATATCGACATAACCTGAAAGGCCGCTCAGCAAGGAAGAAGCCACTGCTCCAAAACCTCCATAAAAAAACAGACTATAGTTTGCAACTGCACATAGGGACAAAGGCCGTACTTTTTGGAGAAATGTCCACTGGTCTGATGAAACAAAAATAGAAACGTTTGGCCATAATGACCACCGTTATGTTTGGAGGAAAAAGGGGGATGCTTGCAAGCCGAAGAACACCATCCCAACCGTGACGCTTGGGGGTGGCAGCATCATGTTGTGGGGGTGCTTTGCTGCAGAATAGACTGGTGCACTTCACAATATAGATTGCTTCATGAGGAAAGAAAATTATGTCGATATATTGAAGCAACATCTCAAGACATCAGTCAGGAAGTTAAAGCTTGGTCGCAAATGGGTCTTCCAAATGGACAATGACCCCAAGCATACTTCCAAAGTTGTGGCAAAATGGCTTAACTTCTAGTTGCACACAATCCCGGATCCGGGAGCACCCCCATCAGTAAAAAAGCTGACTAGCATAGCCTAGAATAGCGTCACAAGTAAATACTAGCATCTAAATATCATTAAATCACAAGTCCAAGACACCAGA
Source organism: Salvelinus sp. IW2-2015 (assembly GCF_002910315.2). Lineage (NCBI taxonomy): Eukaryota > Metazoa > Chordata > Actinopteri > Salmoniformes > Salmonidae > Salvelinus > Salvelinus sp. IW2-2015. Next base: position 13,021,796 of record NC_036875.1, on the reverse strand, counting down.
TGAAAGATACACATCTTGTGAATCCAGCCATCATTTCAGATTTTTTAAAATGTTTTACAGGGAAGACACAATATGTAAATCTATTAGCTAACCACAATAGCAAAAGACACAACTTTTTTTTTCCACCATTTTTTTCCTGCATAGGTAGCTATCACAATTTCGACCAAATAAAGATATAAATAGCCACTAACCAAGAAACAACTTCATCAGATGACAGTCTGATAACATATTTATTGTATAGCATATGTTTTGTTCGAAAAATGTGCATATTTCAGGTATAAATCATAGTTTACCATTGCAGCCACCATCACAACTCTCACCAAAGCAACTAGAATAACTACAGAGACCAACGTGAATTACCTAAATACTCATCATAAAACATTTATGAAAAATACACAGCGTACAGCAAATGAAAGACAAAGATCTTGTGAATCCAGCCAATATTTCAGATTTCTTAAGTGTTTTACAGCGGAAACACAATATAGCATTATATTAGCTTACTACAATAGCGAACCACACAACAGCATTGATTCAAGCCAACAATAGCGATAACTGTAACGGCTGTCTAATTCCTCCTCCTCGGATGAGGACATCCCAACATAGAAAATCACACATAGACAAATCCACCCAACTCACGCCCTGACCAACTAAATAAATACAAGACAAAAGAAAACAGGTCAGGAACGTGACAATAACGAATAAACCAGCAAAATATATTAATTTTTTCACTAACCTTCTCAAACTTCTTCAGATGACAGTCCTATAACATCATATTACACAATACATATAGAGTTTGTTCGAAAATGTGCGTATTTAGCGGCACAAATCGTGGTTATACGATGAGAAAAGTAGCCAAGCTGCCAACAATATGTCAGAAGAAATCTTGGGAGAGGCACCTAATCTAATCAGTAACTAATCATAAACTTGACTAAAAAATACAGGTTGGACAGCAAATGAAAGAYACATTAGTTCTTAATGCAACCGCTGTGTTAGATTTTTAAAATTAACGTTACTCGACATACAGCGTGCGTTACAGCGAGACCATGCCGAAATTAATGGCGGACTAATAATTTTACATCTTTCCACAGATATACGAATTAACATCATAAATAGTTCTTACTTTTTGATGAGCTTCCATCAGAATCTTGGGAAAGTTGTCCTTTGTCCAAAAGAATCGTTGCTCGGTTGTAGATTGTCGCCTTCAACTTTGGAATTAGCTGTAAACATTAGCCATGTGGCGAAGACGTGCCCAACTCACTATTGCGCAGCACAAAGAAAATTTCGAAAATCGCAATATACTCACATAAACTGAAATAACTCGGTTTAAAATAACTACGTTATGATGTTTCTAACACCTATATCGAATAAAATCAGAGCCGGATATATCTAAGGGCTATAACGGGAGCTTTCTAGAACGCCATTCTGAGGTCTGTCTTGCGTCATGGCGAACGAAGGAAAGAGAGGACATCACGTTCCGAGCCTATTTATAAGGCCTCAGATCTGCCTAGCAACTCCATTCCAATTCTCACTATTTGCTGACATCCAGGGGAAGGCGTATGCAGTGCATCTCAACATATAGAAGACAGGCAAATTAATAAACCGACCTCAGAACAGCCTGCATGATTTCAGACTTCTCACTTCCTCACAGGAAAATTGCTCCAACTCGAGTTCTGTTTAACTCACAGATATAATTCAGACGGTTTTAGGAACTACAGAGTGTTTTCTATCCAATAGTAATAATAATATGCATATTGTACGAGCAAGAATTGAGTACGAGGCAGTTTAATTTTGGAACGAATTTTTTACAAAGTGCAAATAGCACCCCCTATTGACAAAAGGTTTTAAGGACAACAAAGTCAAGGTATTGGAGGGGCCATCACAAAGCCCTGACCTCAATCCCATAGAAATTTGTGAGCAGAACTGAAAAAGCGTGTGCGAGCAAGGAGGCTTAAAAACCTGACTCAGTTACACCAGCTCTTTCAGGAGGAATGGGCCAAAATTCACCCAACTTATTGTGGGAGCTTGTGGAAGGCTACCCGAAACGTTTGACCCAAGTTAAACAATTTAAAGGCAATGCTACCAAAAACTAATTGAGTGTATGTAAACTTCTGACCCATTGGGAATGTGATGAAAGAAATAAAAGCTGAAATAAATCATTCTCTCTACTATTATTCTGACATTTCATATTCTTAAAATAAAGTGGTGATCCTTAATGGCCTAAGACAGGGAATTTTTACTACGATTAAATGTCAGGAATTGTGAAAAACGGAGTTTACATTTATTTGGCTAAGGTGTATGTAAACTTCCGACTTCAACTGTACTTCTTTCCGTATGAAATATTATAGTTTAATTACATTTTAGTGTACCTGAGGATTAAATAGAAATGTTTTTTGACTTGTTTTAACAAAGTTTAGCGGTAGATTTTTGGATTCCTTTCTCTGCATGTTGAATGAGTGGATTACTCAAATCGATGGCGCCAACTAAATTGACTTTTTGGGATATAAAGAAGGATTTATCTAACAAAACAACCATGCATGTTGTAGCTGGGACCCTTGGAATTGCAAATCAGAGGAAGATGTTCAAAAAGTAAGTACATTTTATCGCTATTTGTGATTTTACGAAGCCTGTCCTCGTTGAATAATATTTTTATGTGGGGCGCCGTCCTCAAACAATCGCATGGCATGCTTTCGCTGTAAAGCCTATTATAAATCAGACAATGCAGTTAGATTAATTAGAATGTAAGCTTTTAACCGATTTAAGACACTTGTATGTACCTAGATGTTTAATATCCATAATTTTTATGATTGTTTATTTGAATTGTGCGCCCTCCAATTTCTCCGAAATTTGTCGACAGGTATCCCGCTGACGGGACACCTGGCCCTAAGAAGATGACACAAGACATTTCAGCTTTTCTTTTTTTATTAATTTGTAAACATTTCAAAAAACAGAATTCCACTTTGACATTATGGTGTATTGTTTGTAGGCCAGTGATTTAATCAATTTTATATTCAGCCTGTCACATAACAGAATGTGGAAAATGTCAATGGGTGTGAATATTTCCTGAAGGTACTGCATGTTCCATATATTTTTATGACAGGGAGGTTTGAGAGACAATAGACATTGTGTAGGGCACTTAGGCCAATATGTCTACATGATATAGTGCAATGGTAATAACACAATAAGAACACCTCGAACATCAAGAATCAGGCTAGGCTGCATACATCCGCAAGCTTGCTTTGTCACTTTCTCTTCTGAAAAGCTCCTTTGTATTTTGACACTGCGCCAGATCCAGTCAATGGAAATACAGTAGCAACAAGGATCTTAGCCTTCCGAACCACTGCCTGTTCACCCCTCTGCCATCTAGAAGGTGGAGACCGGTGCATCAAAGCTGGGACAGAGAGAATGAAAAACAGCTTCTATCTTAATAAGGCCATCAGACTGTTAAATAGTCACTACTAGCCGGCATCCGCCCAGTACCCTGCCATGAACCTTAGAGACTGCTGCCTTACATATGTACAATGCCTTGAAAAAGTATTTGCCCCTTTATAATTTTCACTACTTTTGCATGTTTTTGATACTGAATCTTATCCGATCTTCAACCAAAACGTAATATTAGATAAAGGGAACCTGAGTGAAGAAAAAACACAACAATTTAATACACATTTCATTTATTTCATGAACAAAGGTATGCAACACACAATGCCCCTATGTGAAAAAGTAATTGACCCCTTAACTTCTTGCAACTATAGGGGGTGCTGTTCCGCATTAGCATTTTTTGGTCTCCAAATTAAACTGCCTCGTGCTCAATTCTTGATCGTACAATATGCATATTATTGTTATTATTGGATAGAAAACACTTTCTAGTTTCTATAGCCGTTGGAATTTTGTCTCTGAGTGGTACAGAACTACTTCTACATCACTTTTCCTGACAGGGAGTCAGATTTCAGAAATTTTTACCCCTGATCTGGGATCGGTTTTAAGGTGCCAGTAGATGCTATGGAGAAACCGACACTGCCTACGTCTTCCTCTGGGTGTCWGTACGTCATCACGTTTTGAATGGAGTCGATTGCGCAATCAGAGCCACTATAAAACACGAAAACGTGCAAGTACCACTCTCTTCCTGCATGCATTTTGCGCAAAATGGACATCAGACCTGCCTCCTTCCAAATGGTTGTTTAGAGAGTGATATTTCTCCGGTCATGTTTTTAGTCGTTATAGTTGTTAAAAACATCATAATGTAGTTAATTTGAACCGTTTTATAGCAATTTATATCCGTTTAGTGCGATTTTGAGGAATTTCTTTGTCGTGCACTCTGAAACTTTGGGCACGTTTCGGGGTCCCGTTCGATCGTTAGTGGATATTTCGAAGGACAGAGGACATCTATCGACCAAAAGAAGATTAGACCCCAGAAAGGATACATTGCCCAAAATCTGATGGAAAATCACCTCATAGTAGGGAATATTTAATATGATAAATCGTTGTTCTGTCGAAATATTTTAAACGCATATTACGCCATTTTGTTTGTTATAGCTTCTCTTGGCGAACGCTGTATAGAAAGTAAGGATAATTTTAGAAATGTAAATCAGCGATTGCATTAAGAACTAATTTGTCTTTCGATTCCTGTCAACCCTGTATTTTTTAGTCAAGTATATGATTAGCTTTCAATTAAACTAGATCACTCTGAAAGATGACGTCAGACATTTTGAGGCTTGATTTCCTAGTATTTTCATTGTGTAACCACGGTTTTGTATGGCTAAATATGCACATTTTCGAACAAACTGTATATGTATGTTGTAAAATGATGTTACAGGAGTGCCATCGGAAGAATTCTGAGAAGGTTAGTGAAAAAATTAATATATTTTGGCGATGGTTACGTTATAGCTCTTTGGCTTGAATCGATGCTCTGGTAACGTTTTCACATGTGGTATGCTAACTTATCGATTTATTGTGTTTTTCGCTGTAAAACGCTTAGAAAATCTGAAAATATGGTCTGGAATCACAAGATCTGGGTCTTTCCATTGATATGCTTTGTCTATTCTTATGAAATGTTTTATTAGAGTAAATTGGTCATACACGTTGCTCTTCTATGTAATTCTAGTCGTGTTGTGATGGTCGTGGCAATTGTAAACTGTGATTTCTACCTGAAATATGCACTTTTTTCTAACAAAACCTATCCTATACCATAAATATGTTATCAGACTGATCTGAAGAGGTTTTTTCTTGGTTAGTGGCTATCAATATCTTAGTTTAGCCGAATTGGTGATAGCACCTGATGGAGTAAGAGAACTGATGGAGTAGAAAAGTGGTGTATTTTGGCTAACGTGTTTAGCTAATGATTTACATATTTTGTCTTCCCTGTAAAACATTTTAAAAATCTGAATGGTGGCTTTATTCACAAGATCTGTAATTTTCATCTGGTGTCTTGGACTTGTGATTTAATGATATTTAGATGCTACTATCTACTTGTGAAGCTATGCTAGCTATGCTAATCAGTGTGTGGGGGGGTGGGGGGTGATCCCGGACCCGGGGTAGAGGCTCGTTAACTCAATAACTGGTTTTGCCAACTTTAGCTGCAATGACTCCAACCAAACACTTCCTGTAGTTGTGTTTTAGTCTCTCATGTCACTGTGGAGGAATTTTGCCCCACTATTCCATGCGGAACTGCTTTAACTCAGCGACATTTGTGGGTTTTCAAACATGAACTGTTCATTTAAAGTCCTGCCACAACATCTCAATTGAGATTAGGTCTGGACTTTGACTTGGCCAACCCGAAACTTCAAATTTGTTGCTTTTTAGCCAATTTCATGTAGACTTGATTGGGTGTTTTGGATCATTGTCTTGCTGCATGACCCAGCTACCCAGAGACTCCTGTATAATTATCTGATACATGGTTTCTTCTATTAAGGCAAGTCGTCCAGGTCCTGAGACAGCAAAGCATCCCCAAACCATCACACTACAACCACGATGCTTGACCGTTGGTATAAGGTTCTTACACTTTTGAAACACTTCCCATGACATTTCACATGTGAAAACATCTTTTTTGTAACACTTCATATGTGACATTTCACTTAGTGAAAATGTTTCCCAATATGCAATTCCTTGTGTTGTCGCTGTTCAGTTAAATTAAGACCCCATCTGGGATATGAACTCAAAATCTCTTGATATGAGGGACACTGGTCTCTCTGCTGCAGCACAAAGTATCTAGCATTACTCTAACATTCATTACCTATAATACATCTCTGAACCTAGCAAAAAAGTGCCATCTGCAATGCTATTTTAATTATCAGTTAGTCTGACTACTCTCATCATTGATTTAATTTACTTATTTAAACAATTGTAATGTTTTCTGTATATTCTTAATATGTGTTGGGCATTATGTTATGTTTTAATGTTACTCCTCAATCAGTAAATGACTATAATAAATATATACAGTACCAGTCAAAAGTTTGGACACACCTACTCACTCCAGGGTTTTTCTATTCTATATTGTAGAATAAAAGTGAAGACATCAAAACTATAAAATTACACATATGGAATCATGTACTAACCACAAAAGTGTTAAACAAATACAAATATATTTTATATGTGAGATTCTTCAAAGTAGGCACCCTTTGCCTTGATGACTGCTTTGTTATTATTAAAGTGTAGGTTTTCGATTCTCCATTGTCTGGGAGAGACAGGCTGCCCAGAATTTACTCCAGCTTCGGCAGATTAAGCGGTGGATTTCCGCACGTTGGCAGCTGAGAGTGCTTGGAACCCGGAATCACTGTTCGACATGTTTCTGCATGGATTATCAGAAGAAGTGAAGGACGAGCTAGCAGCCCGGGAACTATCAATGGATCTCGACTCGCTCATTGCCTTGACCATCCGGATCGATGGGCAGCTACGGGAACGTAGGAAGGAGAGGAGGTCCAATTCCCCCTCGCCTCCGAGGCATCCTGGAAGTCCCCGACATCTCAGTGGTTGAGAGGACCCGAGGCTACCCGAGTTCTCCCGAGAGTCTCCTGAAGTCTGCCGATTCACCTTTTCCCGAGCCGATGCAACTAGGCAGAGTTAGTCTGTCCCCAGCCTGAACTGTACACCGGCTTCACACAAAGATTTGCCTGTATTGTGGGACTACTGGTCATTTTGTGTCTTCCTTTACACTAAAAGAACAGGCTCACCGGCAGGGGCAAGTACTCTGGTGGGCCATACGGATAACTTTTCCTCTCCCCTTACTCACACCCCTTTCCATGCCATCCTGCTGTGGGGGAACCAGTCCAAATCTCTCCGGGTACTCATCGACTCTCGGGCCGATGAGCGTTTTATGGACGCTACACGGGCGTCTGAGCTGGGCATCCCCACTCAGCCCCTCTCCATTCCCATGGATGTCAGAGCACTGGAGGCGTTCTATAGGCCGTGTCACACACAATACCACTACGAGTGTCAGGGAACCACAGCGAGGCAATCCAGTTCATGCTAATTAAGTCTCCTCAGGTTCCTGTGGATCAGGTTCCCGTGGCTCCAGCGACACAATCCCCTCATAGACTGGACTGCTGGTGCCATCAATGGCTGGAGCCCGTTCTGCCAAGCCCATTGCCTGAAGTCAGCGCAGTCTGCCCCGGGACGTCTTCCTGTGGGCTTGGAAGTTGCCCCAGACCTCTCTGCCATTCCCGCAGAGCACTAGGACCTCCGGGAGATTTTCAGTAATGCCCGGGCCACTTCACTTCCTCCGCACCGACCCTATGAAAAGCGGGATCAACCTTCTCCCAGGTACCACACCGCCCTGGGATGACTGTACTCTCTGTCAGGTCCAACCAAGGCTATGGTGACCTACATCGAGGACTCCCTAGCTGCAGGGTGTATCCATCCTTCTGCCTCCCACTCTGGCGCAGGATTCTTCTTTGGAGAAGAAGGACAAAACTCTGCGCCTGTGCAGAAACTACCGGGGCCTCAATGACATCACGGTGAAGAACCGCTACCCGCTACCACTCAGCACCTCAGGTTTCGAGCTGCTCCATGGGGCCACCGTTTTCTCCAAATTGGACCTGTGGATCACTTACCACCTGGTGCAGATACGGGAAGAGGATGAGTGGGAGACTGCCTTCAACACGGCCAGCAGTCACTATGAATATCTGGTCATGCCATTTGGCCTTACCAACGCCCCACCTGTGTTCCAGGACCTGGTTAATGATGTTGTCCATGACATGTTGAACCGGTTCATCTTCGTCTACCTCGACGACATCCTCGTTTTCTCCCACCCAGCCCAAGAACACGTGCTCCCCGTCCGACAGGTTCTCCAGCGCCTCCTGGAGAACCAGTTTTTTGTGAAAGCGGAGAAATGCGAATTCCATCGCTCCACCATCCCCTTCCTTGGTTACATCATCGCTGCAGGGAATATACAGATGGAAGGTGAGAGCGTGGTGGATTGGTCCCAGCCTACGTCCAGTTTGCAACTGCAACGTTTCCTGGGATTTTACAACTTTTACCGTTGCTTTATCCGGGGTTACAGCACCCTGGCTTTCCCCTGTCTGCAATCACCTCTCCCAAGGTTCTGTTCACGTAGTCTCCAGCTGCTGACCAGGTGTTCCGGCCCCTCAAGCACCGCTTCACCACAGCTCCCATATTGGTTCATCCTGACCCGTGGTGGAGGCCGATGCTTCGGATGTCCGTGTGGTGGCTGTCCTGTCCCTTCGTTCAGCCCTGGACCTCAAGTTACATCCCTGCACCTTCTTCTCCCGTCGCCTCAACGCCACGGAGAGGAATTACAATGTGGGTAATTGTGAGCTTCTCGTGGTGAAGAAAGCATTGGAGGAGTGGAGGCACTGGATGGAGGGGGCAGAACATCCGTTCATTGTGTGGATGGATCACAAGAACCTGGAATATCTCCGCACCAACAAGCATCTCAATTCCAGGCAAGCTAGGTGTGCCCTGCTTTTCACCTGGTTTACCTTCTCCCTCTCCTACCAACCGGGATCCAAGAACATCAAGCCGGATGTGCTTTCACGCCGCTATAGCCCTGTAACTACACCCTCGGACGCCACGACCATCCTTCCCACCTCGTGCCTGGCGACGACACTCAGCTGGGGAATAGGGAAGCAGGTCCGTGAGGCACAGCGTTCCCAGCCAAACCCCGGGGGGAGGGGGGAGGGACAGATAACCGGATGTTTGTTCCTGACGCTGTCCACCCCTCGGACCTGGAGTGGGCCCACTCCTCCACGTTTACCTGCCACCCAGGCTCCCGTCGGACCCTGGCCTTTGTGCAGCAATGCTTTTGGTGTCCAACCATGGTTCCGGATGTCTCCACGTTCGTCTCCACATCCGCCTGCACGATCTGTGCGCAGAACAAGACTCCTCGTCAAGCTCCGGCTGGTCTCTTTCAACCACTGTCTGTCCCTCACCGTCCCTTGTCTCACATATCCCTAGACTTCGTCACTGGTCTCCCCCGTCTGATGTCAACACCGCCATACTGACAGTAGTGGACCGGTTTTCCAAAGCCGCACATTTCATTCCTCTCTCCAAGCTACCGTCTGCCAAAGATACGGCCCAGCTCATGGTGCAGCATGTCTTCCGCATCCATGGACTCCCGGTGGACATAGTCTCCAACCGGGGTTCTCGTCTCGATTTTGGAAGGCGTTCTGCACACTCATTTGGTCGTCGGCCAGCCTGCCCTCCGGATTCCACCCTCAGCCCAACGGCCAGTCGCCGCAAGCCATTCAAGACCTGGAGACAACTCTTCACTGCCTTGTCTCCGTCAACCCCACCACTTGGAGCCAGCAACTCATGTGGGTTGACTACGCCCTCAACATCCTCCCCTGCTTTGCCACCAGGCTCTCGCCTTTCGAGTGTTCCCTTGGTTATCAGCCCCAGCTCTTCCCGGAGCAAGAGGAAGAGGTCGGCATACCCTCGCTCCAGATGTTTGTCCACCGCTCTCACCGTACCTGGAAGAGAGCCCGGTCAGCTCTTCTCAAGACCACCTCCAGGTATCGACAACAAGTGTACCTCCACCGGACCCCGGCTCCCCAGTATCGTCTCAGAAGGGTATGGCTATCCACATGAGATCTGCACCTCCTGGTGGAGTCCTGCAAGTGTTCCCCTGTTTTAAAAGCCCTTTCCCCATCTCCAAGATCATTAGCCCCTCTGCTGTTTGTCTTCTGTTGCCCCATACCCTCCATATACATCCCACTTTTCATGTGTCTAGGATTAAACCTATGTCTCACAGCCCTTTGTCTCCTGTTTCCAGGCCCAACCCTCTCCCCTGTCTCGTTGGCGGCCAACCAGCGTACACAGCGAGGCGCCTCCTGACGGTTGACTGGGGGGGTTATGGCCCAGAGGAGACGTGCTGGGTCCCCGCTAGGGACATCCTTGACCCAGGCCTCATTGCTGAGTTCCAACTCCACCACCCCGGTCAACCAGGTATGCTCCCAGGTAGGACGCCAGGTGGCACCCCTAGAGGGGGGGTACTGTCACCCTCTGATCTGTTTCACCTGTCCTTGGGATTGTCTCCACACCCCACCAGGTGTCGCATCATTTCTCTAGTTCTTGTTTTCTTGTTTTCCCGGTTTTGCCCATTCTGCCTGCCCTGAGCCTGCCTGCCGTTCTGTACCTTTCTGACTCTGCTCTGGATTACTGACCTCTGCCTGCCCATGACCTGTTGTTTGCCTGCCCCCCTGTTTTTGTAATAAACTTTTGTTACTTTGAAACTTTTTGCATCTGGGTCTTCTCCTAAGCCTTGACACTAGCTGCCATTACAGAACGGCATCTCACTGAAATTAACTGCTCTTACAGGCTACACTGAATTGCAATGCTGAGGTGTGTTTCCTCTTGTTTCTCCAGTCACTTTGAGTTTACTCCCTGCTCTGCTTCATGCTATCTAGCCAGTGCTCTGGGATTTCAGATTTGTCCAGTTCAAAGATGGATGTACAACCAGACAGAGACATACATATTCAGATGTAAGAAATATGCAAGCACGTGCACATAATACAAATACATATGCAAATTCCAACTTAGACACACAGGCACAAGACACACAGGCACAGACAGGCACACACAGACCCGCACACACACACACACACACACTTGCACAGAGCGGCTTGTGTCAAATCCTCTGCAAAGACGCTCTAATAGCAAAGTAAATCGTCCGAGAAAAATCAATTTAGAAAATTGCTTGAATTCTTGCAGGCATGTTTCATTGTCATTAAGAGATCACAGAGAGGGGAGAGGATGAAATGAATGTCTCCCATTGCTTAGGGGGGCAAGTGCAAAGCTAGCACTACTGCCTCTAAGGGCATATTAATTTTACTCTCTTTCCCTGTGTCTTGTGGTAATGCTCCCCTTTTCTCTTTCTCTCTTTTTCACTCTATTAATAGTAACCCTTAAATGATGAAGGAATGTTAAGAAACTCATCTACATAAAGAGCATGGGTAGAAGCAATGGGGCAAATCCATGCCAGCATGACCCAAAACTATTGTAGGTATCTCCAATTGTTCTCTCAATTTTCACATAGAAACTTAATTGGGAGGAAAAATGGTTGATGATTTTTACATTTGTAACACTTTTTTTTAAATAATAATGAATGTGGCCATTTTAGTTATTTTTTAGACCTATGCATGATGTGTCTTGCCCCACGTTTGAAACCCTGATTATGTATTGGTATACTTATTTATTTGAGGAATTATAGCCTCATCCGAAGAGCTCAAGCCATATAATTGGTCTGGTTCGCTGGTTAATGAGAAATTCCCCAGACTTTGTGAGATATGCCCATCTGTGAAACGCGCTTGAAATAAAGACGACCTGGAACGTCCCCAGAATTTTGTGTTGGCACTGACATTATGTGACTGTGCGTTGTGAAGAATCAGGATAGACGTGGCTAGGAGAAGTGTGGAAAGGCCGAGAAGATGGCGGAAGCGGAGGTTCTGTTTAAAACTGGTGAATCGTCAAGTGTAGATGAGAGTGAGAAGGAATCGATTACAGTAACCAAGTTTCTATGCAACCATTTTATGGGAGTAAAGTACATGTCGGATAAAAAATGGCAGGACCGGCCTGATGGAAATATAAATTTTTGGGGTAAACCTTCTGAATTAATTGTGCAAAAAAAAGTCTGTGGAAACGCTTTTATGCGCAATATTGATATAATAACCATCATATCAAAATTAACTTGGAGTCATGCGATGACATTTTGTGTGGTCCTCCTACGACGACTCATCGGGAAAGCTTGCAGTTTATTAGGTTACAGATGAAATCATTTATTATGAACTTCGCAAGGTGGTGAAAGTGCTAGGTGATGAGCTTGATGCTCCTTCACAATAAATATTGAGGGTCTTATTCTGGTGACATGATAATCAATGCCTGGCTACCGTTTGACAAATAAAAATAATCTTGCTCTTTTGTCCATAATAATCATCTCATCATGTAGGCTATATGTGCACTCTAGCCAACAGCACGCAACATCAGGAGAGTTTAAAAATGCAAACCCATTTAATCCGTATTTTTCTAATTCTGTACATGCAAATTTAACCACAAAAGCTATTTTATGTGCGTTATGTCATCATGCACAGCCTTCTATCTGTAAGAACTCAATTTGATGGTGGGAAAAAAACTCATATTGTTTGTATGAAGATTTTGAATATTTGAATGAAAATCTATCACCAATTGGATTGAAACCTATCTACTGGCGAACAAAAAAAGAAACAAGATAAGTAAAGGGGTGGTGGAATCTAGTAAACCCAAGCCTCGTTCTGGCTATTTCTTAGTTCGAGTGAGGGCTTTGGACCAATGGAGTTACTTTTGAGATCTGTATATCATCTTGATGAAAATTATAGATGTGTTGGATGAGGTGGTAGCAGTGACAATAACAAGAAGTAGGCTAATTTAGTTTTTTGTGTTTCCTTAGCAGAAGGAGCGTGATTTGCAACTCAAAAAGATATCGGTTTGGAATGTGTCATGTGTGGATCTTTAAAGCAGGGGGTTATCTCTGGGGTGGCGCTAGAAGTGAATGCAAAGGATTTAACCAAAGAAGTAGATGGAACGGTTGGTGCACACAGAGGGGAAATCCGATCATTGTGAGTGCGGCTGAACGTTGTTTTTTAGTACTTTTACAGCAGAGATATTACAAGGAATCCTATAGATGACTGTTCTCCCCTCACAGGCCCCTGAGCCTGTGTATGGATGTGATTTGGACTATGACTGAAGTATTCAGATGGGTTTTCATGGCTAGCTAGCATAAGGTAAAACCTAAAACGTCTTTTAGAATAGAGCCATTCTGCTAGACGATTTTGAACATCTTTTGCAAGATCTAGTTAGATAGCTAGCTAAATAATTAGGTAAGTAGATCACGTTTGCTGGCTAGCTTGATAGTTAGCTTCAATAGCTAGCAAACATGTGTCGCCAGTTAGCTAGCTAATATGACAGAGTTTCCATGGAATGTGTTTAATTTTGGGGGGATGAGCACACTAACTAGCTAGCTAGTTGCCTAACCTTAGCAAACTCAGGTACATTCTCTAGCTAGGTAGCTGGTAAATTAGCGAGCTTGCATCCTTTGTCAGCACACTAACATGAGTGGTTCCAATTTTAAGACTAGCTAGCTAGTTAACTAGCTAGTTTATTAGCAAACATTGTGATAACTAGCTAACCCCTTTCATCTCAAATCAAATCAAATTTTATTTGTCACATACACATGGTTAGCAGATGTTAATGCGAGTGTAGCGAAATGCTTGTGCTTCTAGTTCCGACAATGCAGTAATAACCAAAAAGTAATCTAACCTAACAATTCCACAACTACTACCTTATACACACAAGTGTAAAGGGATAAAGAATATGTACATAAAGATATATGAATGAGTGATGGTTGTGGGATTTGGTGATTGTATACAGAACGGCATAGGCAAGATGCAGTAGATGGTATAGAGTACAGTATATACATATGAGATGAGTACTGTAGGGTATGTAAACATAAAGTGCGCTAGTTTAAAGTGGCTAGTGATTCATGTATTACATAAAGATGGCAAGATGCAGTAGATGATATAGAGTACAGTATATACAATACATATGAGATGAGTAATGTAGGTATGTAAACATTATATTAATAAGTGCATTGTTTAAAGTGGCTAGTGGTACATTTACATAATTTCCATCAATTCCCATTATTAAAGTGGCTGGAGTTGAGTCAGTATGTTGGCAGCGCCGCTAAATGTTAGTGGTGGCTGTTTAACAGTCTGATGGTCTTGAGATAGAAGCTGTTTTTCAGTCTCTCGGTCCCTGCTTTGATGCACCTGTACTGACCTCGCCTTCTGGATGTTAGCGGGTGAACAGGCAGTGGCTTGGGTGTTGTTGTCCTTGATGATCTTTATGGCCTTCCTGTGACATCGGTGTGTAGTGTCCTGGAGCAGGTAGTTTGCCCCGTGATGCGTTGTGCAGACCTCACTACCCTCTGGAGAGCCTTACGGTTGTGGGTGGAGCAGTTGCCGTACCAGCGGTGATACAGCCCGACAGATGCTCTCGATTGTGCATCTGTAGAAGTTTGTGAGTGCTTTTGGTGACAAGCCGAATTTCTTCAACCTCCTGAGGTTGAAGAGCGCGCTGCGCGCCTTCTTCACAACGCTGTCTGTGTGGGTGGACCAATTCAGTTTGTCCCTGATGTTACACCGAGGAACTTAAAACTTTCCACCTTCTCCACTACTGACCCGTCGATGTGGATAGGGGGTGCTCCCTCTGCTGTTTCCTGAAGTCCACAATCATCTCCTTTGTTTGTTGACGTGAGTGTGAGGTTATTTTCCTGACACCACACTCCGAGGGCCCTCACCTCCTCCCTGTAGGCCGTCTCGTCGTTGTTGGTAATCAAGCCTACCACTGTAGTGTCATCCGCAAACTTGATGTAGCAAATCTGTTGTAGCTATCAGTGTTAGCAAGTAATGTCAAGCACTTGCATTAGGTATTATTACTATTTTTAGCTATCAGTGGATAACATAACTAGCTAAGCCTAAATTGTACAAATCATGATAATGACGATAGTAGGGTGTCTACTGTATGAAAATGTTTCATAAATTCCTCTTCTCTCCCACAGATTCCCATAAATCTAATCACATTTTATTTGTGACATGCTTCGTAAACAACAGGTGTAGATTGGAAGGGAAATGCTTACTAAAGGGCCCTTCCCAAAAATGCAGAGAGAACAAAAATAGAGAAATAATATAAAAGTAAAACATAATATAAAAGTAAAAGTAATAATAAATACACAATGAGTAACGATAACTTGGCTTAAGATCTTAGACTCCAGGATGGGTAAAGGCTGAACAAGAAATAAATAGATGAAGACACAGAAAGGGACAATGAGATCCTATGTTGTATTATAAATAGTTAATCTGTCTGACAACCCCTGTTCATCTGAATTAGCTGGGCTACTCACTATACCAATGATACAAATTTGAGTCGTTGCAATTAAAATAGTTTTCCCAATGTACCCTTCTATTAAGTTACATTTTGTTCTTACAATGTATTGCATGTTTATGAGGACACTATATGCTTTTAGAAATGTTTGTAACTCATTAATAAATGGAGAGAAGAGTTCCACTTTCTTTAAAGATATATTTTCATCAGCTATAAATGTTAGTAACTAATTTGCTGATGGTCAGTGGATTGCAACTTTCAAATAGTGTATCATTTGAGCAATTATAAATGTTAACTCAGTTATAAATGTTAATATGTGTGTGAATTTAAAATAAATGTCAGTGCATTCGGAAAGTATTCAGACCCCTTGACTTTTTCCACATTGTCATTAGTCTAGGTGATGTGGGTAAGGCAGAGTCAGGCGCAGGACACAGAGATGAGTAATAATCGTAACTTTACTCAAAAAACAATCTTCCATCAAGGAGAACAAAATTCCAGAGCACATAAACGAGACAACTTGACAACAATAAACATGCACAAAACAATGATGGAACCAAAGGGTTAAATAGGGAGTAAATTAAAACATAATGGAAACCAGGTGTGTACAATCAAGACCAAACAAAAGGAAAAAGAAATGTAGATCGGTGGAGACTAGAAAGCCGGTGACGTCGACCGCTGAACGTCGCCCGAACAAGGAGAGGCACCAACTTCGGCAGAAGTCGTGACTCACATTTTGTTACGTTACAGCCTTATTCTAAAATAGATGGAGTACTTTTTTCCCCTCATCAATCTACACACAATTAAACAGTTTTAAAAAATGTGTTTGCACATTTATTACAAATGAAAACCAGAAATACTTTATTTACATAAGTATTCAGAGCCTTTGTTATGAGACTCGAAATTGAGTTCAGGTGCTTCCTGTTTCCATTGATCATTCTTGATGTTTCTACAACTTTATTGGAGTCCACCTGTGGTAAATTAAATTGATTCGATATGATTTGGAAAGGCACAAATCTGTCTATATAAGGTCCCACTGTTCACAGTTCACGTCAGAGCAAAAATCAAGCCATGAGGTCGAAGGATTTGTCCGTAGAACTCCGAGACAGGATTGTGTCGAAGCACAGATCTGGGGAAGGGTACTAAAACATGTCTGCAGCATTGAAGGTCCCCAAGAACTCAGTGGCCTCCATCATTCTTAAATGGAAGAAGTTTGGAACCACCAAGACTCTTCCTAGAGCTGGCCGCGCGGCCAAACTGAGCAATCGGGGGAGAAGGATCTCGGTCGGTCATCAAGGTGACCAAGTACCCGATGGTCACTCTGACAGACCTCCAGAGTTCCTCTGTGGAGATGGGAGAACCTTCCAGAAGGACAACCATCTCTGCAGTTTTCCACCAATCAGGCCTTTATGGTAGAGTGGCCAGACAGAAGCCACTCCTCAGTAAAAGGTACATGACAGCCCGCTTGGAGTTTGCCGAAAGGAACCTGAAGGACTCTCAGACCATGAGAAGCAATATTCTCTGGTCTGATGAAACCAAGATTGAACTCTTTGGCCTGGATGCATCGCTGTCATCAAGGCAAAGGGTGGTTAATTTGAAGAATCTCAAATATAAGATATATTGTTTAACATTTGTTTGTTTACTACATGATTCCATACGTGTTATTTCATAGTTTTAATTTCTTCCCTATTATTCTGCAACGTAAAAAATAGTAAAAAAAAAAAGAGAAACCCTTGAATGAGTAGGTGTGTCCACATTTTTGACTGGTACTGTACATTGGCAGTAGAATAGCCTTACTGAAGAGCTCAGTGACTTTCAACGTGGAACCGACATAGGATTCCACCTTTCCAACAAGTCAGTTCGTCAAATTTCTGCCCGGCTAGAGCTGCCCCGGTCAACTGTAAGTGCTGTTATTGTGAAGTGGAAACGTTTAAGAGCAACAATGGCTCAGCCACGAATTGGTAGGCCACACAAGTTCTCTGCTGCCAATGACTGGAACAAATTGCAAAAATCTCTGAAGCTGGAGTCTTATATCTCCCTCTCTTTAAGCATCAGCTCTCAGAGCAGCTTACCGATCACTGTACCTGTACACAGCCAATCTGTAAATAGCACACCCAACTACCTCATCCCCATATTATTACTTACCCTCTTGCTCTTTTGCACACCAGTATCTCTACTTGCACATCACCATCTGCACATCTATCATTCCAGGATTAATGCTAAATTGTAATTATTTCGCCTCTATGGCCTATTTATTGCCTACCTCCCTATTCTTCTACATTTGCACACACTGTACATAGATTTTAGATTTTTCTTTTCTATTGTGTTATTGACTGTACGTTTGTTTATGTGTAACTCTGTGTTGTTTTTTGTCGCACTGCTTTGCTTTATCTTGGCCAGGTCGCAGTTGTAAATGAGAACTGGTTCTCAACTGGCCTACCTGGTTAAATAAATGTGAAATAAAAAAATAAAAACAAAACAAGCTCACAGAATGGGACTGTTGAGTGCTGAAGCACGTAGCACTTAAAAATAGTCTGTCCTCTGTTGCAACACTCATTGCCAAGTTCCAAACTGCCTCTGGAAGCAAACGTAGCAAAATAACTGTCCATCGGGAGCATCATGAAATGGGTTTCCATGGCCGACCAGCTGCACATAAGCCTAAGATCACCATGCGCAATGCCAAGTGTTGGCTGAAGTGGCGTAAAGCTCACTGCCATTGGACTCTGGAGCAGTGGAAACACGTTCTCTGGAGTGATGAATCACGCTTCATCATCTGGCAGTCGGACAGACAAATCTGGGTTTGGCAGTAGCCAGGAAAACGCGACCTGCACCAATGCATAGTGTAAACTGTAAAGTTTGGTGGAGGAGGCATAATGGTCTTGAGCTGTTTTTCATGGTTCAAGCTAGGCAAGAACACTGTGAAAGAACTTGACTGGCCTGCACAGAGCCCTGAACTCAACACCATCGAACACATTTGGGATGAATTGGAATGATGAATGCGAGCCAGGACTTATCGCCCAACATCAGTGCCTGACCTCACTAATGCTCTTGTGGCGGAATGGAAGCAAGTCCCAGCAGCAATATTCCAACATCTAGTGGAAAGCCTTCCCAGAAGAGTGAAAGCTGTATAGCAGCAAAGGGGGGACCAACTCCATTTTAATGCCTGTGATTTTGGAATGAGATGGTCGACAAGCAGTTGTCCGCATACTTTTGGTCATGTCTTGTGGGACTTTGAATATATATATATACAGTACCTACCCCATTGGCATTCCTGTTTCTTCTGTAGATGTTATAACCATGTATTGCTACGATAGTGTCATCAAAGGAATTATCTAATTGAGTTTCAGAGATAGCCAGTATATGAATGTTGTCTGATGTTAGCACGTTTCTCATTAATGAAATTGATAATTTCTTCAAAAGTACCAGAGAGCCCACTCTGGAATTGTGATGTGTTTGCAAGGGTATATTGTTCCAAACAATATGTCTAAAGATAAGCAAAATCAAAAAGGGTACTTTTGAGATATGAATAATAATATTTTTTATGTTGAATGAATTCATATGAAATATATATTTCAGAAGAAAGAAATGTGCACACTATATGGAGTATAATGACACCAAGATGTTGTCCGCGTCATGTACGGTTCATGGATCATAGGGTCTTACAGGAGGCATGTATAGCTCTAATAAGGGCCTCATGATTTTCAACCCAAAAAATTGTGATACAAATGTTAGTCTCACATAAAAATCTGTGATATCAAAAATATTTTCTGGTTATGCTGGCATGGAATCACCAAATGGTTTATGTTCTCAGTCAATCAAAAGGAAATATATATTCATTCACTTCTGCTGCTGACCAGACAGTTGACCATACATTGTCTTTGGAAAGTATTCAGACCACTTGACTTTTTCCACATTTTGTTACATTACAGCCTTATTCTAAAATAGATGCAATCGTTTTCCCCCTCATCAATCTACACACAATACCCTTAATGACAAAGTAAAAACTGTTTTTTTTACATTTTTGCAAATGTATTAAACATTTTAAACTGAAATATCACATTTTCATAAGTATTCAGACCCTTTAGACCTTTCAGACTCAGTACTTTGTTGAAGCACCTTTGGCAGTGATTCTTGGGTATGACACTACAAGCTTGGCACACCTTTAACAATGTTGTGGTCATGTTGTGTTGCTACCAAGCTGTTTTTTCACGTGTTGCTGCCATGCTCTGTTGTTGTCTTAGGTCTCTCTTTGTGTAGTGTTGTGGTGTCTCTCTTGTCATGATGTGTGTTTTGTTTTTATTTTTAATCTCAGCCCCTGTCCCCACAGTAGGCCTTTTGCCTTTTGGTAGGCCGTCACAGTAAATACGAATTTGTTCTTAACTGACTTCCCTAGTTAAATAAAGGTTAAATAAAAAATGTAACATTTAATCGATTTTAGAATAAGGCTGTAACGTAACAAAAGGTTGAAAAAGTCTAGGGGTCTGAATACTTTCCAAATGCACTGTATGTGTCATGGATAGTTGTTATGAAGATTCAACAGCTTCAGATAAAGACTTCCTTGGCTCTGTGCTCTGCTATGGTAACACAAAACATTCTCAGAGTACTGACTGCAACAGCATTACGAGGTATTGTGTATGTGCTAGTTTCTCTGCATAGCTTGAGAATAGTTAAACTTTTTGAAAGTGCCACAAGACATGCTGTCATTCTCATTCAAAACCGTGCTATGGGGTTTGACACAAAACAGCTGAAAATGTATGAATTGCAGAGTTTTTATAACCATTCTAAGCAGCCATTAACTGAATTTTTTCCAATTTAGATTTTTTATATATATTTGGAACTATTAAGAGAAGAAATGCAGCAACACAAACAGACCCAAGGTTGAGCAACCAACCTCCCATCCACCCACATCCACTGCCATCAAACTCATTAACTCAACATGATTTAGTACAAACCAAAAGCATGTACGTACACCACCACTGACTGAACGAGCGAGCCTCAACTCCCTACTTCCTCTGTTTCATAACCAATGCTTAATTTAGATCTGTCTTTCTCGTTTCGCTCTGGTAATTAGCGCATGAAATACGTCAGGCTCACATGAGTGGCCAGATATTGGATTCGTCCCAAATGGCACCCTATTCACTACTTTTGGGCTCTGGTCAAATGGGAACCCTATTCCCTTTATAGTAGAGCACTACAAAGGGAATAGAGTGCCATTTGGGACGCAGACATTGTTAAGAACGACCAGTCCTTGAGCAGAACTCCTGTGAAACCATCTGTTCCTGCGTGTACCGTCAATCTGCCATTGCTCAAACACCACCCTAAAGTACCACAGAGATCTACGGAGGGAGAACCACTCCAGCTTTAAATCAGTCAAAGCTCTGAGGAACACAACATATGCTAATTATGTATCATTGTGTTAGGCTTTGACTGATGCGTTTTCCAGTAACATACAAATACTTGTAGTAATTTCCTGCAGTCAAATTACCTTGTGGCCTCATGGGTGGAATGTTATTAATATTTATTTGAACTTCATTAATAAAAAATATTTCAAAACACCTACCGAAAATCAGTTTTTATGACAAACAGTCTTGTTATATTTCAGTCTTCTGTGATGTACACTGAACAAACATATACACTACCGTTCAAACGTTTGGGGCCACTTAGAAATGTCCTTGTTTTTGAAAGAAAAGCTAATTTTTTTGTCCATTAAAATATCAAATCGATCAAAATCCATCAGAATAATAACAACCATATCGATCAGAAATACAGTCTCGTACAGAGGCCCATTACCAGCAACCATCACTTCTGTGTTCCAATGGCACGTTGTGTTAGCTAATTATTAAGTTAAGTTAATTATTTTAAAAGGCTAACTGATCATTAGAAAATCCTTTTGCAATTATGTTAGCACAGCTGAAAACTGTTGTGATGATTAAAGAAGCAATTACACTGGCCTTCTTTAGACTAGTTGAGTATCTGGAGCATGAGCATTTGTGGGTTCGATTACAGGCTCAAAATGGCCAGAAACAAAGAACTTTCTTCTGAAACTCATCAGTCTATTCTTGTTCTGAGAAATTAAGGCTATTCCATGCTAGAAATTGCCAAGAAACTGAAGATCTCGTACTCCCTTCACAGAACAGTGCAAACTGTCTCTAACCAGAATAGAAAGAAGAGTGGGAGGCCCCGGTGCACAACTGAGCAAGAGGACAAGTACATTAGAGTGTCTAGTTTGAGAAACAGACGCCTCACAAGTCCTCAACTAGCAGCATCATTAAATAGTACCTGTAAAACACCAGTCTCAACATCAACAGTGAAGAGGTGACTCCGGGATGCTGGCCTTCGAGGCAGAGTTCCTCTGTCCAGAGTCTGTGTTCTTTTGCCCATCTTAATCTTTTATTTTTATTGGCCAGTCTGAGATATGGCTTTTTCTTTACAACTCTGCCTAGAAGTACTTTACACCACTGGTTTCAACTGTACCAGGCAGATAGCAGACAGTGTGTACTGTATGGCGTCGGTGTGGGCGAGTGGTTTGCTGATGTCAACATTGTGAACAGTGTGCCCCATGGTGGCGGTGGGGTTATGGTATGGGCAGGCATAAGCTACGGACAATAAACGCAATTGCATTTCATTTGCAAGCAATTTAAATGCACAGAGAAACCGTTAAGAGATCCTGAGGCTCATTGTCGTGCCATTCATCCACCGCCATCACCTCATGTTTCAGCATAAAAATGTAAGGCCTAATGTCACAAGAACCTATACATAATTCCAGGAAGAAGAACATTTCCCAGTAGCATACTCAAACATGTCACCCATTGAGCATGTTTGGGATGCTCTGGATTGACATGTACAACAGCTCGTTCCAGTTCCCGCCAATATCCAGCAACTTCATTAAAACAATTATATATATATATATTTTTACTTTTTACCCCAATTTCGTGATATCTGATTGGTAGTTAGTCTTGTCCCATCGCTGCAACTCCCTGGTCTGTAGTGATGCCTCTAGCACTGCTGCGCCACTCGGGAGACCTATCCAGCAACTTCGTAGAGCCATTGAAGAGGAGTGGGACAACATTCCACAGGCCACAATCAACAGCCTGATCAACTCTCGCACTGCATGAGGCTAATGGTGGTCACACCAGATACTGATACTGACTGGTTTCCTGATCCACGCCCTTACCTTTTTTAAAGTTATCTGTGACCAACGAATGCATATCTGTATTCCCAGTCATATGAAACCCATAGATTACGGCCTAATTTATTTATTTCAATTGACTGATTTCCCTATATGAACTGTAACTTAGCTGACATATGGAATTGTTTTAAGAAGGTCGTACCATGTATCATTTAGCTATTTGATTTTGAATTGTAGGACCCCTTAAGGATTCCACAAAATACATAAAAAATGTATTAGATTAAATATTGAATTTGGCCTTTGCTACTGCTTTACTACTATAGCCCAAAGAAACGCATTGAATAACACATTCATAAATGACAAAAAATACAGTAAAAGAAGAAATTATAAGGAATGAGGTTTTGAAGTGTCTCTCCTATATCTAGGAGATATAAGAAAACTCAGGAATTGTGCCGGAGGAGATGCCTGACGTTTTACGGGCTCCTAACCAATTGTGCTATTTTATGTTTTGTCGCATTGTTTGTAACTTTTGTTGTACATAATGTTTCGGCCACTATCTCTTATGACCGAAAAGAGTTTCTGGATATCAGAACAGCTATCGATCACCTCGAACTGGACAAAGGTTTTTTCTTTAACGAGTGAGACACAAAGGATTTACTGCTGGTACCGAACCAGGCCAAAATTCGTGTCATTCGCTTGAAGAAGAGATGCCGATACAAGGGACGCAGGTGCCTTGTAAGAATTTGTCGGCGAGTGGGTAGCCCACCAATACCATCTGTCCTATTGGCCAACATGCAATAATTGGAGTATAAACTGTACGAGCTCTGTTCGAGACTATCCAACCAACGGCACATTAAAAACTCTCATATCTTATCTTTCACCGAGTCTTGGTTGAACGACGACATGGATAATATACAGTTGGCTGGGTTTTTCCGTGCATCGGCAAGACAGAACTCCTACCTATGGTAAGACATGGGGTTGTGGGCTGTGTCTATTTGTCAATCACAGCTGGTGTGCGAAATCTAATATTAAGTAAATGTCTAGGTTTTGCTCATCTGAGGTAGAGTATCTCATGAAAATCTGTAGACCACAGAGCTTTCATCTCTATTTTCCGTAGCTGTCTATTTACAACCACAAACCACAGCTGGCACTAAGACAGCACTCAACGAGCTGTATAAGGCTATAAGCAAACAAGAAAATGCTCATCCAGAGTCAGCGCTGCTAGTGACCGGGGACATTATTCAGTGGTGTAAAGTACTTAAGTACAAAATACTTTTACTTCACTACATTCCTGAAGAAAATAATGTATGTTTTACTCCATACATTTTCCCTGACACCCAAAAGTACTCGTTACATTTTGAATGTTTAGCAGGACAGGAAAATGGTCTAATTCAGACACGTATCAAGAGAAGATGTCACGTTTGCTCCTTCTCCAGCCTCTAGGTCACCAGGCTGCTCGTTATGAAGCACACCTGTCACCATCGTTACGCGCACCTGCGTGTCGTCAGACTCACCTGGACTCCGTCACTTCCCTATACATGCCCTTTGGTTCCTTCCCCAGGCGTCATTGTTTCTGTTTCTTGCCTGTGTGCTGTTATTGTATCTTGTTTTGGATTATGTTTATTTTATTAAAACATTCACTCCCTGAACTTGCTTCTCGACTCTCAGGGCATAGAGCTACAGAACATCCCTGGTCATCCCTACTGCCTCTGATCTGGCAGATTCACTAAACACATGCTTCCTTTGTAGAGGATGTCTGAGAGTTGGAGCGTGCCCATGGCTATAAACAAATGAATTTAAACTAGAAAATGTGGCCGTCTGGTTTGTTTAATATAAAGAATTTGAAATAATTTATACTCATGCTTTTACTTTATTTTAGCAAATACATTTACTTTTGATACTTAAGTATATTTACAACAAAATACTTTTAGACTTTTACTCAAGTAGTATTTTACTGGGTGACTTTCACTTTTACTTGAGTCATTTTCTATTAAGGTATCTTTATTTTTACTCAAGAATGACAATTGGCTGCTTTTTCCACCACTGACTAATGCAGGTAAACATAAATCCATTTTACCTCATTTCTACCAGTACGTCACATGTGCAACCAGAGGAAAAACAACTCTAGACCACCTTTACTCCAGACACAGAGACGTGCACCAAGCTCTCCCTCGCCCTCCATTTGGCAGATCTGACCATAATTCTATCCTCCTGATTCCTGCTTAAAAGCAAAAACTAAAGCAGGAAGAACCAGTGACTCGCTCAATACGGAAGTGGTCAGATGACACAGATGCTAAGCTACATGACTGTTTTGCCAGCACAGACTGGAATATGTTCCGGGATTCATCCGATGGCATTGAGGAGTATACCACTTCAGTCACCAGCTTCATCAATAAATACATAAAAAATGTCGTCCCCACAGTGACTGTACGTACCCCAACCAGAAGCCATGGATTACTGGCAACATTCTCACTGAGCTAAAGGCTAGAGCTGCCACTTTCAAGGAGAGGGGCTCTACCCCGGATGCTTATAAGAAATCCCGCTATGCCCTCCGACGAAGCATCAAACATGCAAAGCGTCAGTACAGGACTAAGATGAAATCCTATTACACCGGCTCCAACGCTAATCGGATGTGGCAGGGCTTGTAAACAATTACGGACTACAAAGGGAAGCCCACCGGCGAGCTGACCAGTGACACGAGCCTACCAGATGAGCTAAATGACTTCTAAGCGCACATCGAGGCAAGCAACATTGAAGCGTGCATGAGAGCACCAGCTGTTCTGGACGAGTGTGCGATCACGCTTTTCGTAGCCGATGTGAGTAACACCTTTAAACAGGTCAACATTCACAAGGCCGCAGGGCCTAGTGTCACGTTGGTATAAATGGGTCTGGAGACAGGTGCAGGAATGCGCAATATGGGTTGTTATTTCACCACATTACGGCGTGCCGTGTCAGGGCACGGGGACGAAGACCAAACAAACACGTAACAAGACACATGGTTGAACCCCAAACAAAAGAGTGTGGAGTACCTTGAATAAATAACACACGCACACATTGATTAACATATGGGACGAGACCTGTAATCATCTGTTCAATCCACATTGGCACGAAAGCCAAAACACACAGCACAGGTACTCACACGCACCAACGGACATAGTAACAATAATTGACAGCCCAATGGAAACCAAAGGGAACACTTATACATGTACTAATCAGTTGGAATAGGGGACAGGTGTGCGTAATGAAAGTTCCGGAGCGATCCGTGACAGCCAGATGGATTACCAGTACGTGTACTCCGAGCATTCACTGACTAACTGGCAAGTGTCTTCACTGACATTTTCAACCTGTCCTTGACCGAATCTGTAATACTTACATGTGTCAAGCAGAAAACCATAGTCCCTGTACAGATTATTATCAGATTCAAGTTACAATTGCTGGTAACTCCTCAAATGCATGTAGTTTCAAATACAGGTAGCCTAGTGCTTAGAGCGTTGGACTTGTAACCGAAAGGTTGCAAGATCGAATCCCCGAGCTGACAAGGTAAAAATATGTAATTCGGCGCCTGACCAAGGCAGTTAATCCACTGTTCCTAGGCTGTCATTGAAAATAAGATTTTGTTTTTTTATTTTACCTTTATTTTACTGGGCAAGTCAGTTAAAGAACACATTCTTATTTCAATGACGGCCTAGGAATAGTGGGTTCTGTCTTGTTCAGGGGCAGAACAACAGATTTTCTACATATTATTATTAATTTTTTTACCTTGTCAGCTCAGGGATTCGATCTTGCAACTCTAACCACTAGGCCACCTGCCTTAAATAAAAATGTGTTCTTAATTAACTGACTTATCTAGTTAAATAAATGTTCGACAAACATTTTATAAAACTAGACATTTTAATTAAAAACAAAAAATGTTCTTCTACATCCCCCCAAACTAAAAGAATCACAGCATCCCCACCCCCAAACTTCTTCCTGTGGCTATGTCTAGCTTCAACTGACGGATTTGGATCATTTTTATTACGTTACTTAAATTGACGCACCAGTGAGTCAATAGACTCTAGCGGTTTTTAAACAGCTGAAGCAATTCACACAATTGTCCTTCATGGAAATTGGATGCCCTCTTCGCCTCTTCCTCTCTGCTGAAACTAGGGAGCGAAACAGCGCCCCTCTGTCTTACTATATGTAGTCCATGTATGTGCTCCTGTCTGGCCATAAAAAGTATGACATGCAATACTCCTTTTGTCCATACAGCATCAGATACATGGTCTACACATAAGGAGAGAGAGGGGCGTTGTTTCGCTCACTCGGATGCCTTATCTCAGATTGATGCGTCTTTCTGTCGGCGAGCGTCTTCTTCAAATAAATGATCAATATTTCAATATTTTATTTGGAAGGGCATGGAGGTACGGTAAGGTGGGCCAGGCCCCCTAGGACCTGCCCATAATGCCGGCCCTGGTAAATACATGTATAGATGACTGATGTGTGCACTGTTGCTATGGGTCTTCATTAATATATTTTTGTACTTGTCTGTGGGTGCTTGTGTGGGTGTAAGTAAATGCACGTGTATGAGTGGGTATTCCTGTGTAAATATACTGTATGTGTGTCTTCACTGTGTGCGTGTATGTGTGTGCGTTGTCTGCCTGTGTGCATGAGTGCGTGCGTGCTGCGTGCATGAGTGAGTGCGTGCGTGTGTGCATGCATCCATGACTGTGCTACTCTGATTATGATTGATTCTAGATGCACTGACTCTGTGGCCTGTAGACCCTTACTTGGTGATCACACAGAAGTTAGCCCACCTAGCGCTAACAAGTCCCTGGCTAATAACCAGCTCCCTAGGGGAACATACAGCAATGAGAGCTGAGGGCAGAGAGGCATGGAGGCTAGCCACATCAATCTGCAGAGGGAGGTAGAGCAGTGAGGGGAGGGTGAGCTGTGTTTGAAGGTTACAGACAAACTGTACTGTAGTCTACTCCCCAAAGTGTCTCAAGGTCAATGCCAACCCCTGAGGATTCGCTCTCTGAGAGAGTAGAGGAGAAAAGAACAGGATGAGAGTGACAAAATGGATCAACCCACACCTCCTTTTTTACAATAACAAAGACAAAAGGGTGTAGTTCTCTAGATCGTTTGTTGGAAAATAATTTGGGTTCAGTTTTATGGGTACAATTTTGGGCCTCACAATTATCCCAAACAAGGACAATGATCATTTTGCAATTTGGGAAAGTACAAACAGATTTTGGTCTGGCATTGTGGATCACCAGCTCTGCTCTGAACTAGGTGTCATTGCCTATGCAGTACACAGATTGTGTTTTCTATGGAGTAATTGTTTTCTATGGAGATTGATACCTGGGGTGGTTATACTGTATGTCTCCCCTCAGGCTGTTACAGTACAATTCTGGGTGTTTGTGGGTGTACACGTGTGGGAGAGTATTTCAGATTGTAAATCAAAGTGAGAGGTGTGTGTGTGTGTGTGTGTTGTTGTGGTGTGTGTGTGTGTGTGTGTGTGTGTGTGTGTGTGTGTGTGTGTGTGTGTGTGTGTGTGTGTGTGTGTGTGTGTGTTGTGTGTGTCGTGCGTGCGTGCGTGCGTGCGTGCGTGCGTGCGTGGCGTGCGTGCGTGGCGTGCGTGCGTGCGTGCGTGCGTGCGTGCGTGCGTGCGTGCGTGCGTCGGCGTGCGGGTGCGTGCGTGCGTGCGGTGGCTGCGTGCGTGCGTGCGTGCGTGCGTGCGTGCGTGCGTGCGTGGCGTGCGTGCGTGCGTGCGGTGCGTGCGTGCGTGCGTGCGTGCGTGCTCGCGTGCGTGCGTGCGTGGGCGTGGCTGTAGCAAGTGCGGCTGCGTGCGTGTGGTGTAAATGGATCACACCCCGGTGTCAGGCTTGTTTGCATGATGGACTGCTCACACAAACATGTACTGGCTGTTATTGATTACATTACTATTCAGTTTCTCTTTTAATTTGTTGCGTCTCCTGAGCAGTGAAAGGCAAGGACGTTTAAACTATTCTCACTCAACATCTATTCAACTTGAAACCATTTACATGAAATCCATGTTTTGAAACAATCAATTGAATATAGCCTTGACGCAGGTCTACATTTAATTAGAAGACGAGGATAGTACAATATAGAATCTATGAAAATGAGTAATATATTGTGCTACTAATGCTCTGTTCTTGGCCCACACACACAAATGCACGCACGTGCACACACACATGCACATGCAATGACACGTGTACACACACACACCACATACACACACCGTGTACAATCAATAACTCAAGCAGGAAGGACCAGTGACTCGTTCAATACGGAAGTGGTCCGACAAAGCGGATGCTAATCTACAGGACTGTTTCTGTAGCACAGACTGGAATATGTTCCGCAATTCATCCGTTAACATTGAGGAGTTCACCAACTTCATTAATAAGTGCATCGACAACGTCGTATTCACAGTGACTGTAAGTAGGGCTTTGGTGGTCACGAAATTTCGTCAGCCGGTGACTGTCAAGCAAATAACTGTCGGTCTCACGATAATTGGTCGTTAATTAACATAAACACATTTAGCATTTCCTGGCTTCCACACATAGCCTACAAGCAATTTTAAAAAGTTTAATAAATCCAAGTAATTTAGCCTACACCTTCACAATAAATCTGTTATTTATTTTAGACAGGTCTAAAGAAGCATGATATGAAGAAAATTTAGTCTATTTCAGAAGAATAGAATAGCATACTCTGAGTTGTCCTTATGTTAGGTCCTGATGTGGCTATGCCTAATGGCTGTGGGCTACACTAGTTAATTTAGCAGACAAGATTTGCTTATAATTCCATAGCATTATTTTATATTATTTTATAGTATGAAGAATACAATTGAATAAAGCTGAATAAAATACAGTGTGAATATTTTCTCCAAACTATTTGAAAGAGTGTGCACATGCAGCTATTTTGTGTTGAGCGGTTAAGTATATGCTTAATTTAGTTATTCATCAAACTTAGTTGTTCTACAAACGTTGGGCTATATGTTTTGATTTTTAATTCATTGTAAGGCTGCATGATGAGACTCAAATGATGATTTGAAAAAAGTCACTTGTAAGTCATGATTTCTACTTTGTTTTTTGCATTGGCTGTACACACTCCTAGTCTCTCATTCACAATTTGAAAAGCACTTGACAATACCTTGAATTTCACGGCGGCATCCCCTTTGTGGCCGAAATGCACACAATTTTTTTTTTTTTGTGGCCTGGATTGCTGCATTGTGCCCTTCTCCCTGAGTGTGCTGCGCAATCCGAAGCATCTCTCACCCACACTGCTCTCTGTCAGTTTCTCTCAGGCTACAAGTGAAGACAGACACATCGGGGACGCAACTGTGCTCGTCCTTATCCAATTCCGAGGTGCATATTGAAGATATTGGAAGAACGGTCCACATGTACTTTGTCAGTCATCAAGATGAGTAGGCCTAACAAACAGCAAAAGCACTAGCCTATGTCAATCTACTATCCCCATAGTATAAAAGTCATCTTATTCAATTCTGTGACAGTCTAGGACAGTTGTGAGATGCGGTAGATCCCAAATTAATACAATACAATTATGCAATGTGGATGACACAACAGATCAGAACGTTTAGCTTAAAATGTTGATAAACCGTCAGGCAATTTCTTCACATTATGAGCGCAACAATGCGCACATGGTAGTAGGCTATAAGAGCGAATATTCAATGAGCGGAAAACACCATTGTCAAAAGTGACCGCAAATGCTACTATGCATGTAATGCTTTTATTATAAAGGTGCATTTTTATGGTGAAAATTATCTTCCCCAAACTTGAAACTCACACGCTGCTTATAAATGCCAGTTAGGCTCTACATCCCTCGTAAAGGGTATTAATGTGCTTCATTTTAAGAAGTTATTATTTGTGATACAAACCTTATTAAAACATAAAGGCCTATGGGCTCGGCTACATGAGGTGTGCGACTATGATTAGAAAAAGGCGTTCAAAAAAGGTATTGTTTCTTAAGGTGGGCATCATTCACAAGTGATATTGTCACCCAGCAGACTATTCTTGATTTAATCTTGTCTTTACATATCAAAACAAAATAACGTGTGACATTTGTTTTGATTTAGAATGGACAATTATAACGCACCTCTATAGAAACAAGGGCAGTGGGAAAAAAGCCTAAAGAAAGCTTATAAGATCCTCCTCTTTTTATTAGCGGCCATCACTCTGTTTTCTCCCGCAATTGAATAGCCTATAGAAATGTTGAGCAACAGGAGCTCATGGGCTCTCATGAAGTGTTTGATTAGATTTTCAAATACATGTGCATTGATGTCAGAGTGAATAGAGGGACAATAGAGTGCTGAGTACCAGGCAGTTAGCAAGTTTGGTAGGCTACCAATGACCAGCAGCAGCATCAGAGCATGGAGAAGCCTAATTACCGTGACTAAACGGTCATGTGGAATTTGACTGCCTTCATGACTCGTGACTGCCGGTGTGACTGTAATATGGTCACCACAACAGCCCTAACTGTACGTACATAACCCAACCAGAAGTCATTGATTACAGGCAGCCTCCCCACTGAGCTAAAGGCTAGAGCTGCCGCTTTCAAGGAGCGGGACATTAATGACCAAAAGTATGTGGACACCTGCTCGTCAAACATATCATTCCAAAATCTTGGGCATTAATATGGAGTTCGATGCCCTTTTGCTGCTATAACAGTCTCCGCTCTTCTGGGAAGGCTTTCCACTAGATGTTGCGACATTGCTTCAGCCACAAGATCATTAGTAAGGTCGGGCACTGTTGTTGGGTGATTAGGCTTGGCTTGCAGTCAGCGTTCCAATTCATCCCAAAGGTGTTCAATGGGGTTGAGATCAGGGCTCTGTGCAGGTTCTTCGACACCAATCTCAACAAACCATTTAAGGGGCTTAGCCCGAACCATGAAAAACAGCCCCGGACCATTATTCTTCCTCCACCAAACTTTACAGTTGGCACTATGCATTGGGGCAGGTAGCGTTCTCCTGGCATCCGCTAAACCCAGATTTGTCCATCGGACTGCCAGACAGTGAAGCAAGATTCACTACAGAGAACGCGTTTCCACTGCTCCACTGAGTCCAAAGGCTGTGAGCTTTATACCACATGCCATTCTACTGCCAATATTTGTCTATGGAGATTGGATGGCTGTGTGCTCAACTGAAATAGCCAAATAAACGAATTTGAAGGGGTGTCCACATACTTTTGTATGTAGTGTACCTCTGACCCGGTCTGTAATACCAACTTGTTTCAAGCAGACCACCATAGTCCCCGTGCCCAAGTACGCCAAGGTAACCTGCCTAAATGACTATTGCCTTGTAGCACTCACATCTATAGCCATGAAATGCTTTGAAAGGCTGGTCATGGCTCACATCAACGCCATCATCCCAGGCACCCTGGAGCCACTTCAATTCGCATACCGCCCCAACAGATCCACAGATGACGCAATCTCTATTGCACTCAACAATGCCCTTACCCACCTGGACAAAAGGAAAGAATAGGTGTTCATCGACTACAGCTCAGCATTCAACACCATAGTCCTCTCCATGCTCATCACCAAGCTCAATTATCTTGTACCCCTGGACATCTACTCGGTACTGGTACTCCCTGTATATAGCCATGTTACTTTAACTCGCTATTGTTATTAGTTATTTACTGTTTATTTATTCATCGTGTCTCTATTTCTCTCTATATATTTTATCATCTTAACTCTGCATTGTTGGAAAGGACCCGTACGTAAGTTACTATACACCTGTTGTTTAACAAGCATGTAACATATAACATTTTATTTCATTTTATTTTGATCAAAATAAATCAGAAGACAGATGAAATTCCCTGGCAATGGTTTATGTATTTGACATATCTATTATTTTGATTTGAGTTATGATTTAACGTCCTGTGACTTGCCTGAGAGCCTACAGTGAGGCTTCATATCATTAGTAAAACACAACAAATCAAGTCCTGTAGTTGTCTCCCTAGGGAATGCTTGACATCAATTTCTGTCCGTCTGTCTAGTTAGTGTTGCTCATTGTAAAAATAACCCAAACCCCTGGTCTCCCTAAAGGACACATCAGCATCTGTGTTGTGGAGGTACATAGAGAAGATTATCGAAGACATCCGATAAAGCCTCTGTGGAAAGGACTGAAAAAGAGCTTGTTTGCATGGGTTCTTCAATTTGAGTCACTTAGTTTTACTTTTGAGCAAATAAAAACAATGTTTCGAATTGTCCCATATTTCCCATATTTGTCCATTCAGCAGATGAAAGGTTTCCATGGTGACCTTCTCTATTTAATGGCGGCATAATGAGATGATCTTTCTGACATTTGTGGTATTGGACCCAGCCAGCCCATATATCCACATATACCGCCTTATCTAATGTTTAATTCATTGCGTATGATGATGTATGGAAAGAGGACTGTGGACACCAAATCATATTTAGAATGCCAACGACGATCTCGCCTGGTCATAAAAATGAGAGGCATTTTTCCATTTCCAACCTTTAAGGAAACCTGATGTATGGCCGAGGAAGAGTCTGCAAAGTAAACATAAATATCAGTGGGATGAATACCTTATGAGGGATTGGTATACAGTGCCTTGAGAAAGTATTCACACCCCCTTTAMTTGTTCTACATTTTGTTGTGTTACAGCCTGAATTTATGGCAAGCCTAAATAAGTTCAGGATTAAACATTTGCTTAACAAGTCATATAATAAGTTGCATGGTCTCACTCTGTGTGCAATAATAGTGTTTAACATGATTTGTTAATGACTACCTCATCTCTGTACCCCACACATACAATTATCTGTAAGGTCCCTCAGTCGAGCAGTGATAAAATAAAAATGATAATACAACATTGCATATCCCTTTGAGCATGGTGACGTTATTAATTACACATTGGATAGTATACCAATACACCCAGTCACTACAAATATACAGGTGTCCTTCCTAACTCAGTTGCCGGAGAAGAAAGAAACCACTCAGGCATTTCACCATGAGGCCAATGGTGACTTTACATAGTTACATAGTTAAAACAGTTACATAGTTCAATTGCTGTGATAGGAGAAAACTAAGGATGGATCATTGTAGTTACTCCACAATACAAACCTAATTGACAGAGTGAAAAKAAGGAAGCATCTACAGAATAAAAATATCTAAAACATGCATCCTATTTGCAACAACGCACTAAAGTAATACTGCAAAAAATGTGGCAAAGCATTTCACTTTTTTCCTGAATACCTAGTGTTATGTTTGAGGGAAATCCAACACAACACATTACTATGGGTATGCTTGTAATTGTTAAGGACTGGGGAGTTTTTCAAAGAAATGTAATGGAGTTAAGCACAGGCAAAATCGTAGAGGAAAACCTGGTTCAGTCTGCTTTCCATCAGACACTGGGAGATTAATTATCCTTTTAATTGGAAAATTATTTAAAACACAAGGYCAAATCTATGCTGGAGTTGCTTACCAAGAAGACAGTGAAAGTTCCTAATTGGCCGAGTTACAGTTTTTACTTAAATCTACTTGAAAATATACGACAAGACCTGAAAATGCTTGTCTAGCAATGATCAACAACCTATTTGACGCAGAATTTTGAAAAGACAATGGGTAAATGATGCACAATCCAGGTGTGGAAAGCTCTTAGAGACTTAACTTGTCACGCCCTGACCTTAGAGAGCCTTTTTTATTTCTCTATTTGGTTAGGTCAGGGTGTGATTTGTCTATTTGTCTATTTCTTTGTTGGCCGGGTATGGTTCCCAATCAGAGGCAGCTGTCTATCATTGTCTCTGATTGGGGATCATACTTAGCCAGCCTTTTTCCCCACATTAGTTTGTGGGATCTTGTTTTTGTACAGTTACTGTGTAGCCTGCAGAACGTTACGTTTGTTCATCTTTTTTTCTTTTTTTTTGGTGTTCATCAAAATAAAGAAATTGTACGCTTACCACGCTGCGCCTTGGTCTCATTCCAACAACGGACGTGACATAACTAGATAACATTGCTGTAATCGCTGCCAAAGGTGCTTTGACAAAGTATTGACTCAGGAGTGTGAATACTTATGTAAATGAGATATTTCTGTATTTTTTTTATTTTTAAATGTGCTTCTTTTCACATTTTCACTTTGTCATTATGGGGTAGTGTATGTAAATGAGTGTACATTTTTTGTTTTGTTTTATTACAACAAAATGTGAACGTAAATACTTTCTGAAGGCACTGTAACTGAGAGACACACCCATATGTCTGTTGTATGTCTACCATTGTCTGTGTCTGTTCGATGTCAATCGATAACTGGAGTATGTGCACTTATGCTCGTCAAGATCGACCTTTGTCTTCTTCTCTACGTCTATTCTCCATGTGTCGGTTGCTTGAGAGACACTCACACACAGGAAAGGTATTAGCTATCGAAGCCTTAAATCCAAGCCCGGCTCTTTTTTGCATTAATGAGTGGAATACGGGAGGGGGCTAACAATCATTAGTGATGCTAATGTTCATTGATTTATGCGTAGAAGCAGCGTTGGCGGTGAACCTGGACGTTACACTGATGCAATGCATGGATTAATTACCTGCTGCCTCTCTGACAACCTGTCAGACAACATGTCAGCATACAACAACACACAGTCCATTTGGGGGGTAATCACATAGCGCTGGTTAGCGGTCAGTCACACATGGAGACACACATCCACTAACATACAGGTACTTATTGCGGAGGTTTTCTGCTGACGAGAAAATGAAAAGTTAGAGGATTAAAAAAAGAAGATAATGGGAGAATGCAATGAGGAGTGGACGTATAGGAAAAGAGGAGGAAGAGAGGGAAAAAAGAGAAAACTGCCATAGCCAATGAGGATTGTCATGGAAATGCTATAGCTCCATAATACCATGTGATGCTGTGCTATAACATGGTCTGGCCGTGACATGGCTTATTTACGAGGGCTTGTGGGAAATCTGTGGGCTATGATGTGAAAGAGCCCAAGAGGCCAGGGTGCCACAGACCGAGAAGAAGAGCACATATGCTGGATTTAAATAACTTCCTCTCTGTCTTTCTCTTGACCTCCTCTGTTGCTCTCTCTATCTCGCTCTCTCTATCTTTCTCTGAAGATTGGGGAATRTCTAGCTTCTGGCACCAGATCTTTACCAGTCATTCCCCTTCCCTACCCTTCATCTCTGTCTCATTTATTCAACTCATTTCCAATTCAAATGGAGTACTATCAACAAGACAACGATTGTGCTGTTTGGACAAAACTCTTATCTACAGTATATCATTTATGCTGCAGACAACAACAAGCTTAAACAATAATAGTGCATTAGCGATGCGTCTCTATGTAAAGTTCTAGCCCGGCAAGCTTTAGAGAGAACCCATGACAATGATGTCAAGAGCTCTTTAGACACTTGTGTCCCATTACACACAGTAGAGAAAAGCTAGGAGGGCCTTTTAAGTACTCACTAGTTGAATAAGGCATGAAGTTAACCAGGCGTGTGAGCGTCCAATGATGTTTTGCACACACTTCCTCAAATCACACGATCCAGCTAGAGATTCCAATGGTTTCTAAGCCAAGCATAGGAGACACAAAAACGTGACCTCAAACATGTCACGTTCATGCTCTGACCTAGCGTATGTCAATTAAAGAGTTGTTTTTTAATCAAAACATGGTTTTGTGTACATACCTCTTATTAGGCATAGCCATTGGAATCACCTTGCCATACAAGAAACCGGCTGTTCAAAGTTGTGTTGTGTCTCACAATATTCAAAAGGATTGAATACTGCCTGATGTGTATTAAAATGACATATCATGGACATAATCAATTGTCTGCTTCCATAGGTATGAATCAAATGAAAGCAAATGATAAACGATTTAGTTTGTGGGCCTTACATGAGCTTCCCCCTCCTATTTGAAGTGCGGTAATGTGTCTCCGTGTCTGTGTCTCCGTGTCTGTGTCTCCGCGTCTGTGTCTCTGTGTCTGTGGATCGGAGCACAAGCCTTCTCATCGGGCCTTTGACGGTACTTCTGAAAAAGGAGATATTACTCTTAAAAGCCTGATGATCAAACATACTGCCTACACTCAATAAGTAGATGCAGCCCACACACACACACGCACGCACGCACGCACACACACACGCATACTAACACCTTGGGTAAAAGAGGTAGGATAGAAGGGGAGGGGGGAAAAGGGTGTCAGTGACGTTTAGAAGCGACGGACAACGAGGTGATTATCTCTATTGTTTCACAAAGCAATGTGTGCACACACAAACACAGTTGGAAAGATTTCCAAAGCACACTGTACATTGCCACTGACTCTCCCCGTCTCCTATGTTGCGAAGAAGAGCATTGACGCTTGATAGTAAGAGCTAGTGAGARCAGGAGGACATGCTTTCACCAGAAGTGTCGCAGACCAAGACAAGACAGAAGGAGGCCGAGAGAGAGGAACAATAATAACTGCAATAGCAACTGGACCAAAGGGCCATGTCTAATACACATACCTACGTGCACACACACAACAACCTACAATTACACACACTCACACACATACACTGTGATGGTTTAGCTCTGCCTGTTTCAGACATAACAGTTCTGCCTGTGAGGTTGTTTAAGTTGTTTTTCTGCCTGTCTTAGATTATGATGTTAGCTCTGTGATGCTAGTTCTGCCTGTCTTAGATTATGATGTTAGCTCTGTGATGCTAGTTCTGTCTGTTCTTTAGATTATGATGTTAGCTCTGTGATGATTAGTTCTGCCTGTCTTAGATTATGATGTTAGCTCTGTTGATGCTAGTTCTGTCTGTCTTAGATTATGATGTTAGCTCTGTGATGCTAGTTCTGCCTGTCTTAGATTATGATGTAGCTCTGTGATGATAGTTCTGCCTGTCTTAGATTATGATGTTAGCTCTGTGATGATAGTTCTGCCTGTCTTAGATTATGATGTTAGCTCTGTGATGCTAGTTCTGCCTGTCTTAGATTATGATGTTAGCTCTTGTGATGGTAGTTCTGTCTGTCTTAGATTATGATGTTAGCTCTGTGATGCTAGTTCTGCCTGTCTTAGATTATGATGTTAGCTCTGTGATGGTAGTTCTGTCTGTCTTAGATTATGATGTTAGCTCTGTGATGCTAGTTCTGCCTGTCTTAGATTATGATGTTAGCTCTGTGATGCTAGTTCTGCCGTCTTGGATTATGATGTTAGCTCTGTGATGATAGTTCTGCCTGTCTTAGATTATGATGTTAGCTCTGTGATGCTAGTTCTGTCTGTCTTAGATTATGATGATAGCTCTGTGATGCTAGTTCTGCCTGTCTTAGATTATGATGATAGCTCTGTGATGATAGTTCTGCCAGTCTTAGATTATGATGTTAGCTCTGTGATGGTAGTTCTGCCTGTCTTGACTATGATGTTAGCTCTGTGATGGTAGTTTGGCAATGCAAACACCATGCTCTACCAATTTAGCTTCAGAGGACCAGGTTGTTTCAGGTTGTAATGGTAACTATGAATGTTTCAGTGTTTCAGTTCGGGATGTTATCTCTGCCTGTTTCAGTGTTTCAGGTTGTAATGGTAACTCCGCCTATTCCAGTGTTTCAGGCTGGGACATTAGCTCTGCCTGTTTTAGTGTTTTATGTTGTCATATTAGTGCTGCCTATGGTTCTGTGTGGCTCAGCTGGTAGAGCATGGGCTTTCAATGCCAAGATTGTGGGTTCAATTCCCAAGGGGGGCCCAGTATTAGAAAATGCATGTTCTCACAACTGTAAGTCACCCTGGATAAGAGTGTCTACTAAAAATGGAAATGTAAAAATGCAATAGTCTGTGGTGATTAGACAAATGATGGCAGCACTTAAAGCATATGGACCTGTTTAAACCCTGGTAAAGAAATCAGGCCTGACAGAAATACACTCGATTGTTCTGTCTCTCTTTCTTTCACTCTCCTCACCGTTGTTCTTATTCTCTCCTTCTCTCTCCCTCCACATCTCTCACATTTCTGGAGTTAGTGTGCTCCCTAGTGTTCTCTCTGTATTTTTGGGGGAGAGGGGGCTATTGTACACATACACATGTTCCCTTACGAAAAATCTACATTAATAATTCACATTCCCTGTTTCTGCAGGATTATTTTCCTGCTGTAGGACACTGGCTCAAATTAAGATCCTACATCTGTACATTGATGAATACGCACAGCCACTGATGAGCAGAGTGGGAGGTCTGAAATGTTTCCTCATAGACATACTGTATCTGGGTGTATACACAAATACAAATGGATGAGAGGTACATCAGTATAGGAAATTATACAATGCAGCGATATGAAAAGCAGTCAAATTTAAACGCAGCACTGTATAAACACATACAGAGTAACAAATGCATGCCTCGCATGAGTGTAAACAGGTGTATTATGCAATAGCTAACTAATTGACAAAAAGGACACAAGCTGCCAAACAATCCAAAGCATTCAACATTCACATTAAACACATATAAACATAAAAACAGTGTACTTCCACATGTATGTACATATGCATAGACTCAGACACACAGCACTCAACATCAGCTGTGCTAAATGAGTGTGTGTCATATTGCTCTCACCTACCCTTCAGATTCACAGCTGCACTCGTGTTGAAAAGCGTTCTGTCATCAAGGCTTTTTTATTGGACAGCTGCTGAAACTAGGTCCTATGTGGTCCTACCTATTGGCTTTTTACTATACGCCGTGTTTTTTTAGGTCCAACACTTGCAGGGCTTATATGGGATAAGGGAAGTACAGTGTAGCATATCAGTTGCTGAAGCCCGATGAAAATGCATGTAATGTGCCCCAGAACCCTATTGTTAATGTAAAGTGATAGGCCCTGCCAGCAGCCACTCCAGAGTAGCCTACATATCTCGACAACTTTTATGAAGTGACAGTCATTTGGATGCCTGCTCTGCTCTGCTCTCCCCAGGACTCGTCCTTTCTAATTAAATGTTGACCTTTCCATAAATTCACACCTATTTCCCAGACGGAGACATGGGAGGAAGTACTCTTTAATAAATTCAATTGAAAGTTTGAAGGTTGTAATTGAAAGAGTGCCGGGAGCAGAGTAGAGAAATTATAGGATATTCATTTTTACACTGATACCCTAAGAGAAACCGTGACATGAGCATGTAACGACACCTTGTGAGTCGTGATTCAGAGACAACTTGCTTCTCTTCCCGACCCTTCGGCATTGAGAATAACGCACTCACACACAGAAGAGCGAGGAGATAGAGAGATGGAAGATGGAGAGAGAAAGGGAGAGAGAGAAGGAAGGGGCCTCTTGTCTCCTAGAAAGAGGTTATAGGGGAACATTTGATTAGTAATTACCTCTAGGTTAGTCAGTCGTATTTTGATGTTGATTGGCTTCCTAAAGTCTCTGCTGGGGGGAAAGTATTGTGGGTATTTGACCCCTGGTGACCTCTAGGTGAGCCCTACTGACCCTTGATGGGCCCCACGTACATCAGTCATGCAATCCATCCTTGTCAGGCAGCAGATGCCATTTCCTGTTGCCCCCTACCACCACAACCATTGGCCTGGACCAACCACCACACACAAACACACACTCACAAACACACACATTGGTTTGCATACATGCACGCACTAGCACATATGCGCGCGCACACACACACACACACACTATTGTGGGTATTTGACCCCTGGTGACCTCTAGGTGAGCCCTACTGACCCTTGATGGGCCCCACGTACATCAGTCATGCAATCCATCCTTGTCAGGCAGCAGATGCCATTTCCTGTTGCCCCCTACCACCACAACCATTGGCCTGGACCAACCACCACACACAAACACACACTCACAAACACACACATTGGTTTGCATACATGCACGCACTAGCACATATGCGCGCGCACACACACACACACACACACATGCTTAACAGCTGTTTTAAAGGCAAATCTAATTGCCATAACCAGCCGGTCTCCATAATGCAATAGTAACTGAATCATGGAAATCCTTACTGATGGGGAGCTAATGCTATCACCCAGACCCTTGAGATGGCCAGAGTGTGAATTAAAAAGGAATATTCCATTACGCGGTGTTAGTAATTGGTTAATGTGTGAAGAGAAAGACTGAGAGGAGAGAGAGAGGAGAGGATTGAGAGTGCCGGTGGCTTTTAACCCTTAGCATTCCAAAAATGGATCCTTATAAGTTCTCTCATCTCGTTCCTCCTGCCTGCAAATAATAGCAATGTTAAGAAACGCTCCAAATTTTAGGGCAAAATTCATTCATTTGAAAAATGGTTTTGGCCCCACATCCATTTCTACTTGTTAGTTATGTTGGTCTATGCTGACCGTCGTCCCGTTGGAAGATGTCAATAGCAGCAGCTGCTACCAGTCCTTCAACCAGGAGAGACACACAATACACAGCTCAAGACAAATTGCCCTGTGTTTGTTATTGTCCAACCACTAACAGAGAAACTAGAACAAAAATAATGACAGCGTTTTAGCAGTATATCAAAGATAGAAATAATGCTATTTCTCCCATACTCAACCGTCAGTGACCTGTGGATGAGAGCGCCTGGTAATTACTGCTTGCAATGTAGAGGCCAACAGAAAGACTAATGTTCCTGCGACGACAAATACATAGGGGAAACTGTACTCTCAGAAGCACACACATGCGTGTACACACACACACACATTTGTATCTGTACACATCTGTCCTTGATATGAAACATCAAAAACACCTGCAGAGTGTTTTAAATCATTCTCATTGTCACTTAAATGACTGTGACTCTTTGCGTTCTACATTTTTCACAAGTCAATAGCTAAAGGTGAGCAAGTGGAGGGGTCAGAGGCGGTTATATGTACACGATAAATGTATCCAAAACGCATATCCCCGTTGACAGG
Source organism: Salvelinus sp. IW2-2015 (assembly GCF_002910315.2). Taxonomy (NCBI): domain Eukaryota; kingdom Metazoa; phylum Chordata; class Actinopteri; order Salmoniformes; family Salmonidae; genus Salvelinus; species Salvelinus sp. IW2-2015. The sequence goes on along the minus strand of NC_036875.1, from coordinate 12,980,478 downwards.
CAGAGAGAGGCAGGCAGAGGCATGTAACTAAACGGCAGCCTGGGTACGCTCCTAATTGCGATGTCTGTTAGTGTTTCCGCTGTCCCTCAACCTCTGCTCCATTCATCACCACAGAACAGAACTGGGAGAACAGGATGGAGAGAGAGAGGAGAGAACARAATGGAGAGAGAGAGGAGAGAAAGAGAAGAGAGAGTGTGTGTAATGGAGGGAGCACAGCAGAGTCGGTTAACAGAGCTGTGCTCGTGTATTAACTCAGATAGAAAGCCACTGATGAGGCCTACAGAGAAAGAGAGACTGTGGAACAGATCCATCCTTATCACTAGGCTTGGTGTGTGGAAGAGGAGCTGATGAGAGAGGAAAGGGGATATGATTCATGGGTCCTCCTTGGCTTCCGAAAGCGGATCCGTTCTTTTTCTGGGGCGTGGAGGGGACGTATGTATGCAAGGGTTGTAAGTGGAAGACCGTGCTGGGGGCGGAGATAGGSCTGGGTTTAAGTCCCACCAGATGGCGATGAATTTTCATTTGAGGAAATGAATAGTTTGTATATAAAATAGGTGAGTAATGAGGTCTGTTTGATGGGAGTGGTAATTGAAGCGGTCACATCCGTTTCAATAAACATTATCCGTTTAATTGGCGAAAGAGGCCGGAGCGATAAATAAACCAATTTATCACCGCTTTACATGGCCGACTGTGTGTGTGTGAGTGTGTGTGTCACTGGGTTAGAGTTGTCCACATTTGTTTCTCATTTCCAATCCAGACAGGGCATGAAGTGGTGAGCAATTCCACGCTAAAAGAATTGYGATGAGACTCTTTCCACTTAAAACGGACGCCAAACAAAAACCATTGAAGTTTCACAAAMMATACAACTCTATGCACAAGGACTGCTTTTAACAATTTACACTGAACATTTTACAAAAACACATTTCATGGAAGAACTGTGCAGATACACAGTAGACCTCAGTAGAGTACAGCACAGAACAGTAGAGTATAGTTCAGAACGGTACAGTACATTATAGTGTACTCAAATCTAGTGTGCTTTACTGTGTACTGTACTGAACTCTACTCCACTCGATTCTACTGTACAGTACAGCACAGGATTGTACTGTACTGATCTCTACTCCACTCTATTCTACTGTACAGTAAAGCACAGGATTGTACTGTACTGATCTCTACTCCACTCTTTCTACTGTAGCAGTAGCAGCAACAGGATTGTACTGTACTGAAACTGCGTACTCTCAACTCTATTCTACTGCTACAGTACAGCACAGGATTGTACTGTACTGAACTCTACTCCACTCTCGATTCTACTGTACAGTACAGCACAGGATTGTACTGTACTGAACTCTACTCCACTTCATTCTACTGTACAGTACAGCACAGGATTGTACTGTACTGAATCTCTACTCCACTCTATTCTACTGTACGTAACGCACAGGATTGTACTGTACTGAACTCTTACTCCACTCGATTCTACTGTACAGTACAGCACAGGATTTGTACTGTACTGAATCTACTCCACTCGATTCTACTGTACAGTACAGCAAAGGATTGTACTGTACTGATCTCTACTCCACTCTTTTCTACTGTACAGTACAGCACAGGATTGTACTGTACTGAACTCTACTCCACTCTTTTCTACTGTACAGTACAGCACAGGTATTGTACTGTACTGATCTCTACTCCACTCTTATTCTACTGTACAGTACAGCACAGGATTGTACTGTACTGAACTCTATCCACCTCGTTCTACTGTACAGTACAGCACAGGATTGTACTGTCACTGATCTCTACTCCACTCTATTCTACTGTACAGTACAGCACAGGATTGTACTGTACTGAACTCACTTACCTTTTCTTTATGTATTGAACTACAATTCTACTTTCTTTACTCTACTGTTTTCTACTGTACCTTCTTGTGCCTCTAAAATGTACTGTACTGTCAATCCGTGTGAAACATTGCCGTCTATGAATTGGTTCATCAGATTTTGGTCTGGACAAGTACCAAATCTTTAACCCATTCATAATGATGTCTATGTTTTGGATCAATTGAAAGGCCGGTCCAGACATCTGTGGACGTTGAAAATCCGGGCTGCGTCCGAAGACCGGACCCAAAAAATGACATCTGTGGTCCGTGTTGGCCTCAGTTGGGTAGAGCATGGCGCTTGCAACGCCAGGGTTTGTGGTTCATTCCCCACGGGGGGACCAGGATGAATATGTATGAACTTTCCAATTTGTAAGTCGCTCTGGATAAGAGCGTCTGCTAAATGACTTAAATGTAAATGTAAAATGTTGAAATCAAGGGCAGACCAAATTTTAACTAATTTTCAACCTCTGGTTACAATAAATGGAGGGAGAGGGTCTCATGGGTAGGTGTGAGTAAGAGGCCGGATAGGTGACATAAATTAGAGAAGAGGGAGAGAAAGAGAGGGAGTGAGTGAAAGGATGTCCAGACTTTAAACACTTCTGCTTTGACCAACAGAAGACAGAAAGAGAAAGAAGTTATGAGCTGAACATAACTGTATGCCAGTGGAAGGGAGAACAGCAGCAGGTGACCCAACTGTTGTTTGTGACTATTATGATTTCCCATTTCTTTTCAATAAATTCTGTTACCCTTTTTGGGGGGGATAATCTGTTACCGATTTGGTATCAGAATTTTTTGTTTTAATGACTTGATACTTCATAAACAAAATTGATATCAGTAAAACACAATAACTAATTGATAGGTCTACCTTTACTTGTTACTTCTGTGAACTTGCATTATCCTCCATCCTCATAGCTCAAAGATATGTGGGTTTGGGGTAACAGAATTTCAAAGCGCAAGCCAATGTTTCTTAAACTTATAGAAGGCAGAAAATGTTTTCTTAATCTAAATATAAGTGTTGATATTAGTTGACAGGGCTCTCTACTTCAATATTTGTATGTTTTGATGTATTTCTAATACCCTTTGAGACTTTGTCTGGCAGATGTTTTCTAAAACACTTTTTCCACCTGTTTGACAAAAAATCTAAGCCTTTGCTTATTCCTAATTTTTTGGATAAAAAATTGTTGAAAAATGTATATATGCCTTTAAAAAATATATAGACTCTTAACTTTCATTTGACACCCAATTTGACATGCTGCTGTGAAATTCACACGTTGGTACTCGTGGATCCTTTTACATGGAAATTACCTGCATTTCCAACCCAACACTGCAAATGTCTGTCTTAATCACAACATCCTCACTAGCAGAAAGGTTATGAGGCCAAACTCTCTTCTCTCTCCCTATCCCTCTCTCTCTCTCTTTCNCTCTCTTCTCTCTCCCTATCCCTCTCTCTCTCTCTTTCCGCCCTTTCTACCCTCCCTTTCTACCCTCTCTCCCCTCTCTGTCCCTCTGTCTACCTTTCCCTCTCCCTCAAAGTTATGAGGCCAGATATTCTCCTGCTCTTTCTCCCTCTCCCTATACTTCCCTGAGACATTCAAAAAAAATGTCACCCGGCACAAAGGTTAGCCGTTAGTACTTTAGCTGTGCCAGCCGGCCTGAGCAACACTGGCAGGTAATTCATAAAGAGTTGCGTGTGCGTGCGATGGAGAGCACCACGTGTTTACAATCACTAGYTTGATTTATTAGCACTAGCTCTAGCGTCCTCAGCTCATTCGTTATCCTGCTCCCGATTTGAAAAGCTAATTTGTTACACGTTAATGACTTGTTGATAACAGCCTCTGTATAGTCAGTCCGTGCCAAAATACTGTCATGATGGTCGGGTTCAGGGTGCACTGCCAAATTCTAGAGAAGTTACTGTATCGGGGCCTTTGAAGTCACAACTCACAAACTTGGCTGTGACTCGAATTTCAGGGGTTGGAAAAGTGCTTATCATAAGTTTGTAGAACTACAGTGGTGTATGAGTCATGTGCATTTTTAATGGTCTGAGAACTTTGGGGCCATTGCAAAGTCAAATGGTATTGTTTAAAGAAATATAAATTGCAGCATTCTATTCCCAAGTCGTATATTAGGCCTAATATGTTCTGTTTCCACAAATAATGTCTGTTTTCATAGGGAATACATCCTTTGTTTTTCAAAGACGATGACTGGAATAAGTCAACCGAAGTGGAGGATCAGATCAATGATGTATAATCAGCAGAGATGTCAMAGGAATGATCAGAGTAATCAATGTKCCTCTTGTCATCCTCAGAGTTTCTAGTGATGATGTCTATTCTTCATATGGTTGTTATCGGGTAGACACTGAATGGGGAATCAGTGATCTAGTCAGGCCTTTGTTAGCTTGGGGATGAAAAGGGCTTTGGCATTGCGACTAGAGAAAATCTCCTGTATATATAGATGGAGGATAATCGCTCTCTCTCTCTCTCTCTCTCTCTCTCTCTCTCTCTCTCTCTCTCTCTCATCATTTCTCACATTGTCAGGAGCGAGATATAATGGCGGAGGCATGAGGATGGCGGCGAATGAGGCACATCCCAACCCAAGCTTTTTGGGGGGGTTCATATAGAGTACCACAAATCATTTTGTCAGGCACAGAGCACAGGGTTGAACCCATTGGAGCGGACGTGATGCTGTGGGGAATAGTCCAACACACCCCCTAATAAAAGACCACCTAACACCTTCATGTCTCCATCCTGTTTGCTAACTAACAGTTGGTTAAAGGGCTTTTCGCCTCGTCAAGGGATTTAGGAAAGGATGTCAGGCCCGACCCGTACATCTCCTAAGCTGTGGAACAGAAACGATGACAAGCTTGTCAAACTTGGTTTCCGTTCTCAGAAATGACGTGGACACCAAGGTCCGCCACAAGGGCAGCGATGATGGTACAGCACCATGAAGTACCACAATCATTTTACTCATTTKCCGTAACAAGATGAGAGGACCCCGGGTTTCTAGGTCAATCATGTAATGTTTTCTGTCAAAAGCATTTAGTGATTAACCTTTAGCATTAACCCAAGGTTCAATCCAATACGATAACAATGAGATAAATGTGATGCCAAGTGTAGAAACCAATTTAGGATAGGATAGGATGAACTTTAATCTCCCCAAGGGGAAAACCGTCTTAGACACACAGTACTGCTGTATATAAAATAGACACTGTACAGTGCATTACACACTCAACATAATACATACATTGCATGTTACCCTTATCATACACATTGTACACTTATCATACAGCCATAAACATAATACATAGTATATTCCCTTATTCTGTCAGTTGAGTAACTAACACAGCTCAGCTTTACTTACTGCTGTTCAGTTATTTCATGGACATGGGAATGAAGGAGTGCTTATACTTGATGAGTTTACACSGAGGGACCCTATAGAGTCTGTCTGAGGAGAGGAGGGACCCTATAGAGTCTGTCTGAGAAGAGAAGGGACCCTATAGAGTCTGTCTGAGAGGAGGAGGGACCCTATAGAGTCTGTCTGAGGGGAGGAGGGACCCTATAGAGTCTGTCTGAGAGGAGGAGGTGACCCTATAGAGTCTGTCTGGTAGGAGAGAGGGACCCATATTAGCAGTCTGTCTGAGGGGAGGAGGGACCCTATTAGAGTCTGTCTGAGAAGGGACCCTATAGAGTTGTCTGAGGAGGAGGTGACCCTATAGAGTCTTTGAGAGGAGGAAGGACCGTATAGAGTCTGTCTGAGAGCAGGACCCTATAGAGTCTGCGAGGAGACCCTACTTAGAGTCATGGAGGAGAAGGACCCTATAGAGTTCTGGTCTGAGGGGAGGAGGACCTTATAGAGTCTGTTGTCTGAGGGGAGGAGGGACCACCTATAGTGTATGTCTGATGGGAGGAACTAATACTTGGAATGGAGTACATGGGAGGGATCTGAAATTGTTTTCTGCGCTTCTCTGGTAACGCCTCACATCCATAACCTTCTTGGCAGTTTTTATCATACTGTGCTCATTTCTCTGTGCTCATTTCAAATTAATTATTCATTCTCTGTTAGGAACATTCAGTGCTCCTGTTTTCTGTTTTAGGTGAGTGCTCTTTGAAAGATTAAAGCCAAAGCTTTTTAATTAACTTCCATCCCGTTATCAGAGTTACCGAATCAACGTCTAGTTGTCACTACAGTCTTCAACCAATGTCACACTGTTTCCCCTCAGCTGGATCACCTGACATCATTCCAGACATATTTAGAAATTGTTTTGTGAACAGATTTCACRTTTTTATCCAATAAGCATTTCCTTTAAAAATATGGATGTATTTTGGCCTCACCGTAGCATTTCTTTGACTGATGATGCTGTTGAAATTTAAGCAAAGTGTACCAATGACCACACACACCACACACACAGTCTGCCTGAAGTATGGGCTCCCTGGATGTTGCTCACTGTCAGTGCCAGTTTCTTAATACTCACCATAAATCATTTGCTAACGCTGGCAGAAACCTCCACGSCTGAAACTGCTGCATTATTTACCCCAATGGCTTTTACAAATTAGTCGGGGGGGGGGCGACTGTAAATGTGGTGTTTGGGGACATGTCACTCAGCACTCAGTACCCCTACCTCAGYGGAACTGGGAACAGAACAGGCAAGTCTGTGGCAGGTAGAGACAGAGACAGAGATGGAAACAGGAAGGTTGCTTTGTTATTTACCGATGATTGCGTTGTGTTTTGGTATATTTTTTCTTAATCGGCGCTATATGTTTGTTAGAAGACGCTTTGTTACTTTTATCTGGTTATCTTCGCAGGGAGGACTTTTCACTTATCTCAAAGTGTCCCATGTTCCCGGGACAGATGACAAAAGTGCTTCGCTTACAACCTGCGTCTAAATGTCAYGTGTCAAACATTCCCCTTGCTTTTGCAAGAGGCACAAAGACAAACAAAGCGTCTTTTTAATTAAAGCTCTTTAGGTGTCTTTTTTTTATGCTAACAAGATATTAGACACGTATGATGTGACACATACACGCACATATCATTTGTGCGTACACCCTCCCACATAGTCACACCCTCTAACCATCATCATCTATCAGAAATATTCCGATTTCAGAACAAATCCATCATCATCGTTTATTGCTATTCTCTGTAAAGCTGTTCTCCTTTACATGCATCCCATCACCCCCATCATTTCTCCCTCTAATCCTTTCATTTTCATGCATGTCCACATCAGGCTTGGCCACATTAAACCAATGATTAATGATGTATTGATTATGGTCCTTTCAACCACTGAGGGAAGGTGCTGAGTTGACAGTGTACTTCCCTTATCTAGGCCGCCCAGCTTGCCAAAAAGGATATATATATTCCTCCGGGGRAAGGAAACGTGGGAAAACCTGACTTGAACACATTCAAGGTTCTAAAACATTTGTATCCTTTTCACTTGGTGATTGAGCCTCGCCTGCATAACTTTGTAAATCAAAGGTATAACTCGTAATCAGTTTTGCCATCTGTCTTTCTTACTGCATGTTGCTATGATCACACCTTTGGAAAAGCTCAACTAATATTAGTTTGTGTTAAGCTGCATTTCACATTTTCACAGTTGGAATTTCCCGATTGCCAGCTTGCTCCTTTCACCACTCCCACCCAGCAGCAGGCCTTCCTGTCCATCCACCCATCAACCCCTGCTCTCCAGTCCTCTCTCTCTGGCATTTAGGAGAGTGCGTTTTTAGAAAGCAGAGTAAATTACTTCTATTGAAATAGCATTTCCCTCTAATGTTCAATTTTGGGGCAGATTGGTATTGTCTGCAGCAGGAAGATGGTGAAAACTCATCTGGGTCTACTCTATATTTTACACGTTCTTTCTCTCTCTTTCACTGACCTTCCACCTCTCTCTCTCTCTCTCTCTCTGTCTCTATCTGCTTCTCTCTCTCTGCCTCTCTCTCTCTCTCTGCCTCTCTCTATCTGCCTCTTTCTCCATCTCTCTCTACCTGCCTTGCTCTATCTGACTATCTCGCTCTCTCTATCTGCCTCCTTCTCTCTCTATCTGCCTCTCTCTATCTCTCTCTGCCTATCTGCCTATCTATCTGCCGCTCTCTCTATCTCTCTCTCTGTCTCTCTCTTTGCCTTTCTCTCTGCCTTTCTCTCTGCCTCTCTCTCTCTCTCACACACACACATGCACTCTTTTTTGGCAGCTACACTGTATATACAAGCGTTTCTGGACACCCCTTCAAATTAATGGATTCTACAATTTCAGCCACACCCGATGCTGACAGGTGTACACAATTTTGCACACAGCCATGCAATCTCCATAGACAAACATTGGCAGTAGAATGGCCTTACTGAAGAGATCAGTTTCTTTCAACGTGGCACCGTCATCCAACCCGTCAGTTTCTCAAATTTCTGCCCTGCTAGAGCTGCCCCAATCAACTTCACGGGCTGTTATTCTGAAGTGGAAATGCCTAGGAGCAATGGCTCACCCTCAAAGTGGTAGGCCACACAAGCTCATAGAACGGGACCGTCGAGTGCTGAAGCGTGTAGTGCGTAAAAATCATCTGTCCTCTGTTGTAACACTCCCTACCGAGTTCCACTTTTCATCGGGAAATTCATGAAATGGGTTTCCATGGCAGAGGAGCCGCACACAAGCCTAAGATCACCATGTGCAATGCCAAGCATTGGCTGGAGTGGTGTAAAGCTCGCTGTCATTGAACTCTGGAGCAGTGGAAACATGTTAACTGGAGTGATGATTATTCTTCACCATCTGGCAGTCCGACGGACGAATCTGGGTTTTGTACCTTGCCCAATGCATAGTTACAACTTTAAAGTTTGGTGGAGKAGGAATAATGGTCTGGGGATGTTTTTCATAGTTCAGGCTAGGCCCCTTAATTCCAGTGAAGGGAAATATTAATGCTACAGCATACAATGACGTTCTAGATTATTCTGTGATTCCAACTTTGTGGCAACAGTTTGGGGAAGGCACATTCCTGTTTCAGCATGACAATGCCCCTGTGCACAAAGTGAGGGCCATACAAAAATTGTTTGTCGAGATTGGTGTGGAAGAACTTGACTGGCCTGTACAGAGCCCTGACATCAACCCCATCAAACATCTTTGGGATGAATTGGAACACCGAATGCGAGCCAGGCCTAATCGCCCAACATCAGTACCCACCTCACTAATGCTCTTGTGGCTGAATGGAACCAAGTCCCCTCAGCAATGTTCCAAMATCTAGTGGAAAGCCTTCCCWGAAGAGAGGAGGCTGTTATAGCAGCAAAGGGCGGACCAACTYCATATTAACGCCCATGATCTTGGAACGAGATGATCGACGAGCAGGTGTCCACATACTTTTGGTCACGTAGCGTATCTATCCTTGTCCTCCTTTTACTCATTCTCTTTCTTTGAATTTGAACTTGTTGTACTCTGTTGCTCTCCATCTAGCTTTCATTCTCACACTCTCCTCCTCTCCCCTCTTTCCATGTCCCATCCTTCCCATGTCTCTTTCCCTTTCCCCTTATCTCAGATCCCACTCAGCCTGTCAGATAAGCATCATTTTAGAGAGCCTCTTAAACCGACCCTCTTTCTCATTACCTGACAGAAATGGCTTTGGTGTCCATTTGCAGTGTGATTGATCATATAGTCCCTGCATAAAACGCTTGATTCATATCTTCCTCTTCGTGGATACAAGGGGAAGAGTAGTGGAGAATTTCCCATTGAATTTAGACCGAATGACCTCGGCATTGAGGTGTGGCTCAACACTTTGACCCTTACAAAGCTATGCTATTTCTTCCTGTTGTGAATAGTGACACTGAAACATGCATCGAATGTGAATCATAGCCACAATGTGCAATACAAATTGAAAGCTGTGACCTACAAGAAGCYGCACAGTGTGTGTCCAAGGGCCATAATACAAGATATGGGGCACAGAAAGGGAGGAAAAAGAGGAGGAGGAGGGACGAGAGGACGAGGAAGGAGAGAAGTATGCGATGGCCGAGCGAGAGGAGAAAGAGGAAGAAGAGAAGGAGGGAGGCAGTTTTTTTAAAGATGGCGTGCCCCCACCACTCCCCTCACCCCTCCCCTCCATCCTAGTGTTAGCCATGTCCTCTTGATGCCCTGCCCCTCCTGAACTAAAGCTGTTACTCCTGTCAGATCCTCCGAAATATAATATTATGGGAAGGCTGCACGTCAGCACGACGTCACCACGCCCAGCCCTGGAACTGTTGGAGGAAAAATGAAGTAAAAAAAAAAAACGTAAGTCTGTGTCCCTCTCCTGTCAGATTCAGTCAGCAACGAGAGGTTGTGAGAGAAAGAGAGAGCGGTGGCGGGGGGGCAATAGAGAGAGGGATAGATAAAGAGACAGAGTGCTGGAGCCCAAGCTGTCATTCAAGGACAACAGACTACTGATGGTTTAACAGTGAGCCTCCATCGAGCTGAACATCAATATATTGGAAACAGACACACCATCCCCTCCAACGGTTCATGTCTCTCCGTGTGTGTGTGTGTGTGTGTGTGTGTGTGTGTGTGTGTGTGGTGTGGTGTGTGTGGTGTGTGTGTGGGTGTGTGTGTGTGTGTGTGGTGTTGTGTGTGTGTGTGTGTTGTGTGTGTGTGTGTGTGTGGTGTGGGTGTGTGTGCGTGTGTGTCTGTGTGCATGCCTGTGAGCATGCAAGCGATTGCTCGAGACACCGGCGAGTTGCGTCAACGCGGGATGCCCTCATGTTGACCACTTAACCCGTACTGGGGAGAGACGAGTCACAAGTGTTTACCGTAGCCCTCGTCTAACCTCTGAGTGTCATGGGCTCCAGGGTAGACAGGGAATGGAGATGAGGAAGATGGAGAGACGAGGCTGTGTTAAAGGCATGTTAGCTCTCCCTCATCTTCCCCGCTGCTTCCCTGAACAGCCTGTAGACAGCCTTCAAAGCACAATGGCATCATGTAATCTGATGAATATTTTAAGCGGCAGTCAAGAAGTATACAATATAACAAGCCCAACCAAATAAAGAGATGAGGGAAAGACGAGACAAAAGAAAAGTAAATGTCATGTGTGTGGCGCTGAAGKAGATGGGTTGATATGCTCCTTTAGGAAGGACAGCGAGTATTGAGTATGACAGAGAGCGCACACTTGAGATTGTGATCGTCATCTGTGTAAGCTTATTTTGTGGAGGAAAAGTCGAAAAGGTGATTTTAACAATTTCCTTGAGCTTTGAGGTTTGTTGTGTCAATAAGGGGTGCACTCCATCTGCCTATGGCTACTGTGTGGGCTTAGTGTTACGGACTCACTCAGGTGAGGTACAGGACTAGTCTCAGAAACGTTCTCCCGTAGATAAGGAAATAGGAATGATATCCGCCCTGAAGGTATGTCTGTTGATTCTACTGTACCTGGCTTATAGTTGCCTATCCAGTCCTAACCAGTGCATAACAAACACAAACGCTTACCCAAACAACGAGAAGAAAAGCAAAGTGGTCTGCCATTGAAGCATGAGCTGTTTATTTGTTTGAGAGAGGGGTTATCAGACCACCACCACAGCCAGTCCAACCACCCAGGCCTGCACTAGGGCCATCCGTCTGCCTGTGTGTTTGCTCTGTCTCCCAGCATAAATAAATACATCAGCCATAATAAATCAACCATGGCCAGGCTAGGCTTGGCTGGGTAAAGAGAAACACAGAACAAACCCACAGGGTTGCTGAAACCACTGCATTACCTCTTCCAACCCTCTCTCTCTTTTCTTCTGTCTTTGTCTCTCTTTCTGCCCCCCCCACACACACACACACACACACACACAACCCCATACACCACAAACCATCGCTGTTGTTTTGTCAACATAGTAAGTGAAATAGCACAGTGTCTGGAGAAAAAAGCCCACAATGCCGTGGTCATTTTCCCTTTAGGATATCTGTGGGGATGGGTTCTTCTTCCATGGGTGGCCACACGCAGTTGCTTTGTACTGTTTGTATGCTTGTTATGTTCATGCTGTGTATAGGATTGTATTGTAGGCCCAAACCAAGAGGATAGAAAAGGAGCTTGTTTTGGACACGAGAATAGACATAGGTCTATTTCATAAGTCTCATWAAAAAAAAAAGTTATTGTGAGTTGGCCAGTGCGTAGAGAGTTTTGTGTTTTGGATAATACTTTCAGTTTCAAAACAAAGAAAATCAATAAACTTATTAACTGGGTAGTTATGACAAAACACTGACTTGTCTGAAGTGATCAATAGATAATCATAAATGAATCATAAATGAAAAGGCTGCTTCAGCAGTACACCAAGGGCATAATACAAACTCTGAACCTCAACTCATCTACAGTAGCTTAAAAGCAAAAAGCATATATTTCCCCAAAATATTCAACCATTCAACCGTCAAATTCAACCATTTTCCCATACAGTATTTCTAATGGTATACTTGTGCACACAAATGCCGCATCAAAACAGCTCAGAATCCAATACTGCTAATTGTTAGTTAAGCGTGCACATTTGAGCATATCTATCTTAGCAAGGGCGCCAGTGCTGTATATCCTCAGGGACAAGAACGCCAGAAGGCGTGTGTGTGGGATGCTTTCAGTGTGTGTGTGTGCGTGCGTGCGTGCGTGCGTGCGTGCTCTCTCTCTTCTCTCTCTGTTGCTCTCTCCTCTCTCTTCTTCTCTCTCTCTCTCTCTCCTCTTTTTCTCCTCTCTCTCGTCCTCTCTCTCTCTCTCTCTCTCTCTCCTCTTTCTCTCTCTCTCTTCTCTCTCTCTCATCTCTCTTATTTTTTCTACCCTTCTTCTCTCCATCTCTCGC
>NC_036875.1:12902469-12967558 GCF_002910315.2 Salvelinus sp. IW2-2015 | reverse complement strand
CTCTTCCTCCCTCTCACGCACTCTCTACATTCTATCCTCTATCCTTCTTCATCCTGCTCCCCTCCCCCCTTCTCTCTTCACAACATCGTTTATTTCTAGACAGAAAGACAGTGCGAGGCTGCTTCGTATTTTCATACATGTAATGCTTGTTAAAGAAACTTTGACTGAATAGGCAGCTAAGTGCCATTCTTACTCCTGTCAGCTAACATCGCCGCCTGCTCGCCTCTGCCCGTCCCTCCCCGCCCCCCTGCCCCCCCTCTCCTCTCCCTACCTCCTACTGTCCTTCCTAATTTGGTTATGAAAAATCGATCGTGTGCCCTGTTCTTAATGACTGATTTGACCATCCTCTGTCCATCATCATATACACTGGAAATAGCGTAACATATGTCATCAAACGGTGTATCCAACTTCTGTCCCAGAGAATCATAAATGTTTGCAATATTGAATGAAAATGACACAAACATGCCATTTCTGTATGCTTGGTAGATTATGTGAGTCCAGAAACCAACATCTGCCCATACCCCTTCTTCCTCTGCCCTAACCCCACTCCTCTTCCTCCTTCATGTCCTAGTTACTCTCGTGCGACACGCTGGTGATTGTAATAGCTGCACACTAACCTTCCTCCTTCCCCCTCCACCTCTCCTCCCCTTCATCCTTCCTATTCCTGATGGGCCTCATTACTCCACATTACTGTGTTTTCAAAACCGACTGAGCTTCAGAGAACATGACCCAAGGCACACACGCACGCCACAGTGCGCCCGCGCACACGCACGCACGCATCGCGCACACGCACGCACGAACACACACAAACCAAACACACACACACACAACACACACAGCACAACACCACACACACACACACACACACACACACACAACACACACACACACAGCACACACACACACACACAGAGACAACCACACACACCACACACACACACCACAACACACACACACAGAGAGAGAGAGAGAGAGAGAGAGAGAAATTAGGTCTGCTTAGTCATGTACGATATAATGTGAAAGGAGCTAAATCAGTAACAAATCAGTGAAGAAGCACAAAATCAGCAGGCCATTCCCCGTGGCAGAGAGAGAGAGAGAGAGAGAGGCTCTGTAAGCAACGCTGAACTTCTGAACTACACTCGCTCTAGGAGAATTAATCGGGACAGTCGTGCACGCACACACACTCCCACATGCACGCACACAAACACACTTATACACACGCGTACACACACACATGCGCGCCTGTCACCCATTCTCACACCTAAAATGTGAATACCTAGAATGTCCATTACCAAGAGTAGAGGATTGCATTAAAGTTTCATCTGTGTGCTGAGGGATGTACCGTGATTAAAAATATAGCGGGTGCATAAGTATGGAGTGTCATTGAGATGGCATTAAATCCGGTATAAAACCGGTACTGCCATTACCTTTGGAAAATGGTTCTACTTTTTTATTGCAAAGTTATGAGAATCCTGTCACTCTAAATCTACGTTAAGATATTAAACACAGGTTCAGCTGATTTAATTAGTGCTTGTGTTCAGCTTTTTCTGCCACTTTTCCAGACATCAAATGTTCCTGTAAAAATGTCTCCTCCTCTCACGGCTCAGTCTACCCCCATCATAACGAGCTGACGAAATAGGCATTTACACTGAATGGTTTCGGGAAAATGAACCAAAATCACAAATGTACTCAAAATACCATAACAGTTGTACTTGTGGGAGATGCATATACTCTTATATACGTTTGAATGAAATCCCCTTGAGCTGGCCTAGCTAAGATATGATGGTAAAGAATATATGGTTATTCACAGACTGTTGGTCTCATAGTATTGTATAGGTTTCTTGTATGGTCTTGTGGTTAGTGTACATGTAGCATAACTGTTAGAAGTAGTGAGTCTGGAATAACATCTTGGAACTACTCCAAAAGAGTAAAAGCAGACATGTTCCACCGTAGCATGTCAAATTGGGTTAACTGGAACATGTACCATCTTCAGAGATCTTCTGAGACAGAATATCCCTTTTTGTGAATGTGAAAACCATAACCGTTGACCCAACAGAACAAGATGGGATACCTCGTAAAAACAGGACCATTAGTAATTTGCACGAGTGTTTCTGGGGCTCCTCATGGATTTCACATATATGTTAACCGTTTCCACACTATTTCACTGCCAAGTTGGATGAATAAGTTATGAACATGATCATCTATTCCCGTGTATAGGCATGCTGAATTCACAAGACAGCGTTGAATAGTCAGATTGTTAATGCATTCTCCTAGTCACGTGTTTCCAATGGGTCTCAGACTATTCAGATGGTGGTGAATAATGGTCTTATGTAAGAAATAACGTTTCCTTGTCTTTTGGTGTGCAATGGGTCAATTCACTTTCCTCTCGTTTAGCTAAAAGTTAGGATCAATAAATGTTATAAAAATACTTTCCCCGCTGTACAAGTCCTGTATTCCCATGTTGCATAGACTGTGGAACAAAGTTATGCACAAAATATGCAAATACCGTAGGTAAGCTGTCAATCACTAACTGATGATACCAGTTTCCTACCGTGCCTGTCACCAGCCTTAGGGGGAATCACTTCTGTTGATTATAATATGTCAGATATCATCATTAAGGCATATCAAGAGAAACAGACTGGGGAGAAACCAATAGGGAGCGAGAAGAAAAAACAGGGAAAAGAGAAAAACAGCGAGAGACAGTGAGACGCACAGAGCAGAAAGAGGGGTCTGAGACAGATGGAGATAGATGAGAGGAGAGGAGAGACGAGAGAGAGAGAGAGAGAGATGAGAGAGAGAGAGATGGAGAGAGAGAGCGCCAGAGAGAGATGGAGAGAGAGTGAATAAGTGGAGAGAGCATTTTGAAAAGTTCATTCAGGCTGTTCTAGTGACGTGCGGTGCCCTGTTTGTCTTGACGGGCGGGTGGGCGGCGGGGCATCAAAGCGAGCGATGTGTCGCTGGGGCTCCCATCCTGACGGTGCTTTCTCGAGGCCTGTCAGCCTGACAGCGTTTTAACTCACACTTATTCACTTTGTTTGGGAGGGAGACGAATATGAAGACGATGCCAAGGGAAGAGTATAAGAAAGAGCAATAGCGGCGGAATTGGCATTTTGATTGAATGGGGATGAAATACAGTAAACCGTGCGGGGAACGATGCAGCCATTTTTGTCAGAAGCTGAGTCGCACCGGACGTCAGTCACCCAGAGCTCCTCCAGCCTTATCAAAGACTCAGGGTGAAACCACGGAGGTCACACTGTCCTATACTGTTTAGAACTGAGGTTAAGATGAACCCTTATCTAAAGACTCAGGGTGAAACCACGGAGGTCACACTGTCCTATACTGTTTAGAACTGAGGTTAAGATAAACCCTTGCTACCTTCCTAACACACTCACGCTTCACGTTTCAATGTCAAAACACAACAATGCAATAATCAAAAACAATGTATTACTAGAAAAAAAACACGAGAAATAAGAATAAGAAATATGAAATACACAATAAAGTAAGTATGTAAGTAAGTAAGTAAGCATACTATATACAGGGCATATTTTTTTAAAGCATAATCTGATTATTTGATTAACTGTTTTGCAGTCTAATGGCTTGGGGGTAGAAGCTGTTAAGGACCATTTGGACTTAGACTTGGCACCGGTACCGCTTACCGTACGGTAGCAGAGAGAACAGTCTATGACTAGGGTGGCGAGAGTCTTTGACAATTTTTAGGGCCTTCCTCTGACACCCTYTGTAGTGCCTTGCGGTCAGATGCCGAGCAGTTGCCATACCAGGCGGTGATGCAACCAGTCAGGAACTCTACATGAGGGCACGACAACGCCTTGGTGTGTTTGGAACATGATAGTTTGTTAGTGAAGTGGAAACCAAGGAACTTGAAGCTCTTGACTCTCTCCACTACAGCCCAGTGGATGTGAATGAGGGCGTCCTCGGCCCCCCTTTTTCCTGTAGTCCATGATCAGCTCTTTTGTCTTGCTCACAACAGGAAGCAAGAGTACGGAATCATGGTCTGATTTGCCGATTGTCGGAMAAGGGAGGGCCTTGTATACTTGCTTGTGGGTAGAATAACAGTGGTCTAGGATTTGATCACCCCTAGTGGTGTTGGAGACGTATTGATGGAAGTTGGGCTTCACATGTCTTAGTCGCCGAATTAAAATCGCCGGCAACCAGAAAGGCAGCCTCTGGGTGTAGGTTTTCCTGCTTGTTTATAGCCTTGTACAGTTCGTTAAGTGCCAGTTGATTATTTTTATTGTCCTGGGGTGGAATGTATACAACAGTCACGATAACAGCTGAAAACTCCCTCGGGAGGTAGAAGGGTCGACATTTGACCTTCAGGTATTCCAAGACGGAGCAACAGTGGGTTGACACTTCCACCGCACTGGAATGAGCACACTAGTTGGTGTTGCTGAAGAGGCAAATCCCTCCCCCCTTCAATTTCCCTGACTCCACTGTCATGTCTGCCCGGTGAATGGAGAATCCATCGAGTTGGATTGCCGTGGGGGGTATCTTGTCTAACAGCCATGTTTCTGAAAAGCAAAGAATATTTCTGTTCCGAGAGTCCCGTTGGTAGAGAATCCGAGAGTATCGTTGGTAGCAAATGCAAGCACACGCACAAGTACATGCTCGCACGCACACACACAGTGCACATGTCACCCGTCCAACCTGCTCAACCCACATAGCCACACATTGACACAGTTGGGTCAAAGATCGTCTAGCTACTGTATACCAGTAACCTGGAGATGGGTACAGCTTCACCAACCTTAAAAAATGTTGAGGTTAATGTAGTTATGCATTACATATCTGATTCAGACATATTTTAGGATAATATTTTTTCCCTTTTGTAATTCTATTTATGTTTCCCTTGCGACTACGTATAGGCCTAGCCTATTTGCATATTAATGGAAAATACAAATGATGATATTTTTATTTAATTTTTTTTATTTAACCTTTATTTAACCAGGTAGGCAAATATTGAACTATCGTTCTACTACTGAATATTAACGGAAAAGTTTATTTCCAAAGCGTTATAACCAACAATTTTTCACATTTGAGTTTTTTCATCAGAAATGATCGCTTATGGGTATTCTGATCGCTTGACTTTTTCCATATTTTGTTACATTGCGGTCTTATTCTAAAATGGATTACATTGTTTTTTCCCTCATCAATCTACACAATACCCCATAATGACAAAGCAAAAACATGTTTTTGGAAATGTTTGCAAATGTATCAAATAAAAGAAATGGAAATATCACATTTACATAAGTATTCAGAACCTTTACTCAGTACTTTGTTGAAGCACATTTGGCAGCGATTACAAAAGTGAGTCTTCTTGGGTATGACGCTACAAGCTTGGCATACATGTTTTTGGGAAGTTTGTCCCATGCATCTCTGCAGATCCTCTCATGGCAAAGCTATTTTCAGGTCTCTCCAGAGATGTTAGATCGGCTTCAGGTCCAGGCTCTGGCTGGGCCACTCAAGGACTTTTAGAGACKTGTCCTGAAGCCACTCTGCGTTGTCTTGGCTGTGTGCTTAGGGTTTCTGTCCTGTTGGAAGATGAGCCTTTGCCCCAGTCTGAGGTACTGAGCGCAAAGGTTTTCATCAAGGATCTCTCTGTACTTTGATCCGTTCATCTTTGCCTCAATCCTGACTATTCTCCCAGTCTCTGCCACTGAAAAACATCCCCACAGCATTATGCTGCCACCACCATGCTTCAACGAAAGGGATAGTGCCAAGTTTCCTCCAGACATGACACTTGGCATTCAGGCTAAAGAGTTCAATCTTGGTTTCATCAGACCAGAGAATCTTGTTTCTCATGGTCTGATAGTCCTTTAGGTGAATTTTGGCAAACTCCAAGCGGGCAGTCATGTGCCTTTTAATGAGGAGTGGCCATTCTACCATAAAGGCCTGATTGGTGGAGTGCTGGAGAGATGGTTGTCCTTCTGGAAGGTTCTCCCATCTACACAGAGGAACTCTGGAGCTCTGTCAGAGTGACCATTGGGTTCTTGCTCACCTCCCTGACCAAGGCCCTTCTCCCCCGATTACTCAGTTTGGCCGGGCGGCCAGCTCTAGGAAGAGACTTGATGGTTCCAAACTTCTTCTATTTAAGAACGATGGAGGCCACTGTATTCTTGGGGACCTTCAATGCTGCAAAAAAAATGGATACCCTTCCCCAGATCTGTGCCTCAACACAATCCTGTATTGGAGCACTACGGACAATTTATTCGACCTCATGGCTTGGTATTTGCTCTGACRTGCACTGTCAACTGTGGGACCTTATATAGACAGGTGTGTGCCTTTCCAAATCATATCCAATCACTTCAAATTTACCACAGGTGGACTACGATTAAGTTGTAGAAACATCTCACGGATGATCAATGGAAACAGGATGCACCTGAGCTCAGTTTAGAGTCTCATAGTAAAGGTTCTGAATACTTATGTAAATAAAGTATTTCTGATTTTGTTTGAATACATTTGGACAAATTTCTAAAAACCTGTTTTTGCTTTGTCATTTTGGGGTATTGTGTGAAGATGTTMATTTTATAAATTTTATAATAAGGCTGTAACGTAACAAAATGTGGAAAAAGTCAAGGGGTACGAATACTTTCCAAATGCAAAGTGCACAGTGCACAATTTTCTCTATTTCTGCATATTTTTGATACTGAATGTTATCAGATCTTCAACCAAAACGTAATATGAGACAACAAATAACACAACAATTACATACTTATTTCATTTATTTAAACAAAATTGTGCAACATCCGATGCCCCTGTGTGGAAAAAGTAATTGCCCCCTTACACTCAATAACTGGTTGTGCCACCTTGAGCTGCATGGCTCCAACCAAACACTTCCTGTAGTTGTTGATCAGTCTCACGTCGTTGTGGAGGAATTGTGGCCCACTCTTCCATGCGGAACTGTTGTAACTCAGCGACGTTGTGGGTTTTCAAGCATGAACTGCTCGTTTCAAGTCCTGCCACAACATCTTAATTGGGATTAGGTCTGGACTTTGACTAGGTCATTCCAAAACTTCAAATTTGTTGCTTTGTAGTCATTTTCACTGTCATCCAAAAATAATTTTGACTCATCTGTCCATAGAACCTTTTTTCCAAGAGTCTTGATGAAAACTTGAGTCAACTTTTTGGACGAGATGGGTCCGGTTATGTCTGGCGAAAACCAAACACTGCATTCCACAGTAAAAACCTCAACAATGGTCAAGCATGGTGGTGATAGTGTGATGGCTAGGGGATGCTACAGACAGAAGTTTGCAGATTGGCTGTACCGTCTTCAGACCAGTCCCAAGATGCCTGTGGAGGTCGTAAAACGGAGAACACCATCGTGTTCTTGAGAGTCTCATCTTTCCATAGAGTGGTCATAATACTTTGAAGGCCAAATCGTTCAGATGGTACAGACGATTTTGTAAGAAGAGCAATTTGTCTCATGGTCTGACAAACACTGCTCTAGCTCTGTTACCTTTCACCTCAGATGTGGAAGTGCAAAATTTGAAGATGAGGTGGATTGAGAAGAATCTAATGCAAAAAAATCTGTATCTTAATTTTACTGATGTTAATGGGTATTTTTTTATTACACAAAATAGATTTGCACAGGGGCGTGGACATCGAAATTAGGGGGCTAAGAACACCTTCGTAATAATGAGTTGCACTCCCATCTTTTGCCCTCAAAACAGCCTCAATTCATCGATGGAATCTACAAGGTGTTGAACGCATTCAACAAGGATGCTGGCCCATGTTAACTCCAATGCTTTCCACAGTTGTGTCAAGTTGCCTGGATGTCCTTTCGGTAGTGGACCATTCGTGAAAAACCCAGCAGCATTGCAGTTCTTGACACAAACCGGTGAGCCTAATACCATACCTCATTCAAAGGCACACACCAATCTCTTTCATAATTTCTTTAAACAATTAAAACAAATTTACCAACATTTCTGCAAATGGATATATAGCGTTTTGGAATTAAACTCTTCAAATACATTGATTTAGGCCTAATCAAAGGCCTTGCTGGCTATTTATGTATGCATGTTGACTTGTGGCATTTAAAAATAAATTGTAAATGGTCCATTAAGTAATATGTCAAACTGTTTTAAAAAATGTGTTAAATATAATGTGTTGTTCTTGTGCCTTTACGTGAATCAGAATACTTAAATTGTACAGAGGGAAAAACACAAAATGGTTTTGTTGCAGGCACTTTTAACTGGAGCTCAATTGATCAGATTAATGCAGTCATGTCCCAAAGTGCAAAACCAGCAAAACCACACCAAACTTGGCAGAAATTCACACACTCTGTACCTACATTATATTGTTCCTTGTACCCAGTCCAAGGAGCTTGCAATAGTGTTTAACTGTAGCTGTTGACGATGGCCTCTCTCTACATGGAAACCAAGAAGACGCTGCCAGCTCTATTGGCAGAATGGAGATAAAAGGAAATCATTAAGCAATTTTATGTATGTGTGCACCCACCAACCCACAGATTCCCTTCTTACCCTTCCCTGTCTACCACATCCCCTATCCCACCTACAAAAATCAGTTGACCACAGCTAGAGGCTCCAATCAATACAAATCTAAATGGTCCCCGTCAAACCTGCAGCAGCACCTGGGTTCATGAAGCTAACCTTGTGGCACCTTCATGAATATGGACCCTCTCATTACATCTGTGTGTTTAAGATGTAATGGCTGGTAAGGTAAGGGGTTGGCAGGCTCAGGAACACACCGCCCAAAGAAAATAACTTATCAGCAGTTGACTCTGACAGCCCAGACATTTTCTATTTTGTGTGTCACATGGTTGCCAAGGTGATCAAACCCATTCTGATTTTTTTTGTAATTAACCTTTATTTAACTAGGGAAGTCAGTTAAGAACAGATTCTTATTTACAATGATGGCCTACCAGGGAACAGTGGGTTAACTGCCTTCAGGGTCAGAACAACAGATGTTTACCTTGTCAGCTCGGGGATTCGATCCAACAACCTTTCATTTACTGGCCCAACACTCTAACCACTAGGCTTCCCTGTCACATTATGCGGCTGATGATTACAATTGTGCTAAGAACAATTTATTCTGCTCGGTTTATGAATTCTTATGAAAGTACAGAGAATGTATATTTTTTCAACTTCACAGTTTATTGTTGTAGGGTGAAAACAAATTTTCCCCTAACCATTGTTTATAGAGGATATTGGTCATATTGCCTTCTAATAGGCTATGTCAAGCACACACTTCACACAGGTATCACAAACACCTCACACATACTGCACAGCGCAAATACCTCAAACATGCCTCACACATATATGTTGGGCATCCATCTTTGCCCACTAGTACCCCGCTGAGTACCCACTCAATATGCTGCCAATTTCTCTCTCTCTCTCTCTCTCTCTCTCTCTCTCTCTCTCTCTCTCTCTCTCTCTCTCTCTCCTCCATCTTTCTCTCTCCCCCTCATCCCTCTCCGATACGTGCACCTGCATTAAGTCCCTGTTGGCTTGTGTAGAGCTGTCAGCAACCTTGCACTCATAGACCAGTCATTTCTCCCTCTCATTACATGAAGGCTTTTTTCTTACCCTGGACTAACTTAGTGTGGAAAATTACATTTCATTAAAAGCACTTGGCTGGTGTGCCCGTGCAGGTACTAGTATGACGAAGTGTCCTGCCTGGCAAGGTAGCACTCAGGCCCAGTGGGGGTCAGTCTGTTAGTTAGACTGTTAGTGCAGAGCTCCGGATCCAGAGAACTGCAGAGCTGGAGGGAGGCACAGGGACACACAGTGCTGTACTGTAAAATGTGAAACATGAAAACCGCTAGTTGCATTTGACAACGGCAGGGCACACGGGCACATGGTGGGGCATTGATACCCAGCCAAGCCCCGCAGAGGAKCCACTTCCCACTGCACTTTAAACCTGGCATCTCACTCTACCACAACACACCAGGAACATCCATAGCTTCAAGCTCACTCCCCAGGTGGAGGCATGGCACGGTAGCGCACATTGTGGACTTAGATGATTGGCTCTGACCTAATTTGCAGACCCTGTTTTACTCACCCCAATTCATTTCCTTGAAAGTTGTTGCTTGGGAGGGATACTTCACTAGCATTAGAGTGAAAAAAAACTAGGGGATATGGTTCGCAGCATCTATAAGGACAGTGTTAAGATGGTTTAGAGTTAGCTAGACCCTTGGGAAGAGTGAGTTAGACTCGTGGCCATGCCATCTTAGAAGCCACAGACAGAGAATCATCAGTGAGTGTTATTGTGCGATAAACGTCACCTTGGAGACTACCAAAAGGCCCAGGCTGAGTTGGGCCTGGAAATACGGTGTGGCTGGATCGTTGAGGTAATGGGGAATGAAATGATCTCTTTCTGAGGTCATCCCAGATGGAATGAGAGCAGATAAAATAACCCATTCTGATGGTTGCCTAGTGGAGAGTGGCGAGAGAGAGGAAAAGTAAATGGCAAGAAGGCTTTCACTAGAACGTTTGTGTTTACTGTGTGTTGGTCCGGTTTTGAGGCTGTATGTTGCAATTCTCGTAAAAGCTTGCCTAACTGGGTTTCGAACCTGCGTGCCAATGTGTTAGCCCACGGAGCGAAGTCCTAGGCCATCGCTGCCCAACCCTGTTCCAGGAGAGCTACTGTCTTGTACTGTAGGTTCTCTCCAACACTAATTTAGCACACCTGATGCTAATAATTAGTTAATTGATGAGATGAATCAGGTTAGTTATAGAACTGGGTTTAGAGCGATAACTTACCGGAAGGTAGATATCCAAGAACAAGGTTGGGTGGTCCTTAGCTAAAGCAGGTCAACTGGCACCAAAAAGCTTACAACTGGCACCAAAAACACAGTTTGCATTTAAACTGATGTGTGATTGTGAGAGACTGTCTTCATTCAGGTAAAAGCCTCTCTGCTCATTCTATGCTTCTCTCTTCGAGAGGGAAAGGCTAATGTTAGAGGAAGAGAGCTCATTTCAATGCACCATTAGACAACTCAGCAGGGGTCTACAGGCCAAGGCTAGATAAGTGGACACCTCAATAGAATGAATGAATGAATGCCTGAAATGTCTGGATGAGGGAAAAAGGGTGTACAGATTACCAGTCAGTCAGAATGTATATATGTGGTGTGCTTTACATGAGCAGACAAGACAGTGAGTGGCACACAAGAAGCTGAATGTGCCCGCCTGTCAGTTATCTCTTCTTGTTTAGAGTAGAAAGTCGTCAGCCTTCTCAACAGGAGTCAATAATTATCTGCTTTCTGTAATTTTCATGTTAGTTTCCATCAGTGGTTCGTATACTCCCCATCTGAAAACAGCCAATGCCTGTAAATACTCCCCACCACCCCTAAGAGTCAAAGACAGAGAGACCAAAATGAGGTAAAAAAAAGAAAATAAGAAATGTACGAGCATCGATCTCCCTCCTAGGCGCGTCTTGTCTCCACAATAACACACTATTGATGTGCTGGAATTGCTTTTGAAGATAGACAGATTGATATAATGGTGTGGAGTTGGTCCCCCTAGGCCTGTACTGTCAGCACTGATGCTTGATTGGTCTGACCGACCTTGCTAATCTGGCCATTTGCATTGCGGCTGGCGGACCCTCTTTTGTTGTAACGTCCTTTAATCTATTCCCCCAGAAGCCTCAGGGAGCGCACGGTTGCACAGCGAAACATATGCACAGGAGAACATCAGCAGACAAGGCTTTGACTTCTTCACCCAGGCTCCCTTGGTCCTGATCAGGATGCTGTCTATTATTAGTCTTCCATTTCTAGTTACTGCGAGCAGGTTAATACCATGGATTACGTGCCAGGTGTAACCTCCAAAAACGACGTGCCTGCGCAAGAGGAGGAGAGTGAGCGCTCAAAGCTTCCCTTGGCAGAGCGCTTAGCTACTTCCTGAACAAAGACGCCAGGGTCTTTATATTGACTTCTCTCCCTCTGCCAAAGTTCAAAAGTCTACTGAGATAAAYGTATCGAGTATTTCTAAATGCCACATTTGAAAAGTTTGAAGGTTGTACACCTCCTTCGTGTCACTTGGTTTACCATTTTATTGAATGACTCTAAAAGAGCCAAGTGCTCATTTATTTTTTATTTTGACTGTAATAGTAATGGTGCTAATGACTAGCACAAATGTATCCTTCATTAGCCCTGAAATCTAGTGAAACATAATTACAGTTAAATAAGTGTATCATCCAAATTATAAAACACAATCTAATTACTATATTATTAATCTGCGCATACATTAAATGGTTTGTGCATAAAGACAGCCTTGAAGGAAGTAAACTGCATATTCATTGATTTAACAGAGAACTCATGTGTCATGTGTCACTCATTGAGTGTCATTGAGAGTAGGCAGGATGTTGAGGACCAGGAAATATCTAAGCCAAGGTTAGCTCAGAGGACGTGATCTCACTGTTAAAGTCAATAACCTTTCAGGGTGGAGTAAGGACATGCGGCTGACATGACTAATATGACACCTCTGTCTGTCTGTCTGTCTGTCTGTCTGTCTGTCTGTCTGTCTGTCTGTCTGTCTGTCTGTCTGTCTGTCTGTCTGTCTGTCTGTCTGTTGTCTGTCTGTCTGTCTGTCTGTCTGTCTGTCTGTCTGTCTGTCTGTCTGTCTGTCTGTCTGTCTGTCTGTCTGTCTGTCTGTCTGTCTGTCTGTGCGTGCGTGCGTGCGTGCGTGCGTGCGTGCGTGCGTGCGTGCGTGCGTGCGTGCGTGCGTGCGTGCGAATGTGTCTCAGACTATGTCCAGCAAGTGAAAACATTATGTGTCCCAGAACACCAAGAGTCTTTCCAGGTGGTCCAGAATTAAAGTGATGACCTTAAAGTTCTCAAAGGAGTAGAGCTCAGGAGATGTTTCAGCTTCAGGCTCTTCACTTTGTTTTGCGTGTATTTATTTATCTTCCTCTCTACCTGCCCTTGTCCCTGGCCCAGCCACTTTGCCCAAAACATTTTAGTGCAGAAATGCCTTCTGGAACATGTGAACTTCCATGTTCCTTAATAAAATATGTGTATGCCATCTGTAAATAAGGATAACATTGTTAAATCACAAGCCTAGTTGGTTTAGCCACATAAAAAAATCAGGAACCTTCCAGCTAGCCATGATTGGCTGAGATGATGGATGGGCTGGACATGCTGAGAGATGAGTTTGGATTGGTCTGCCATGTAACGCGCTTCTGTCTATAACATGAGCTGCTCAGTATGTGTCGATAATCCCTGCTATCGCGGCTTTTTTGAAAGATATAATGTATAAGCCACAGAGAATTGCAAAAGTGTTGCTGCTGCTCTCACCAACATGAATTTAACAGGTGCTATCGACAAAGATCAGTGGGAAAAAGTTGTGATGGACTAATTTCTGCACACGGTCATGTGAACCAGAGTGACTTGACACAACGCAGGCCAAACAAGCTGTACAAACAAAACGGAAACATCACAGGATGAACCTCTTAAGGACCCAACCCATTTTCTTCAGTTTTCACCTAAAATGACAATTCTAACTGCCTGTAGTTCTGGAGCTGAAACATATTTTTATTTATTTTACCAGGCAAGTCAGTTAAGAACAAATTCTTATTTCCAATGACTGCCTAGGAGCAGAGGGTTTACTACCTGATTCAGGGGCARAACAACAGATTTTCACCTTGTCAGCTCGGGGATTAGATCTTTCAACCTTTCGGGTTACTAGTCCAACACTCAAACCACTAGGCTACCTGCCACACCTGCATATTCTTGATACCATTTGAAAGGAAACACGTTGAAGTTTGTGGAAATGTAAAAGTAATGTAGAAGAATATGACACATTAGATCTGGTAAAAGATAATACAAAGAAAAAAAAAAAGTTTGTTTTTTGTACCATCATCTTTGAAATGCAAGTGAAAGGCCATAATGTATTATTCCAGCCCATACACAATTTATATTTTGGCCACTAGAAGGCAGCAGTGTATGTGCAAAGTTTTAGACTGATCCAATGAACCATTGCATAAATGTTCAAAATGTTGTATCAAGACTGCCCAAATGTGCTTAATTGGTTTATTAATAAATGTTGAAGTTCATAATTGTGCTCTCTCCTCAAACAATAGCATGGTATTATTTCACTGTAATTGCTCCCCAAAAAATTGTTACTGACAATCTCATGCTAATCGGAGGGGACACCGATCCCGTAGAGGTTAAAAGTTCCAGTCTGTAGTGAAGCGTTCATTTATGTATACGGGTAAGAGTCTACCTATATGTTCAGATATTATACGTTTCTAATTTTTTCAGAAAGTAATTTTCATTCAAAGTTAAAGATTTTTATTTTCACTGAATCTCCATTTGGGTATTGGTTAGACTACATTTAGGGTGTGTAAATTTCTGGATTATTTTGCTCTTACTATAGTACTGTAGCCTACTCCCGACCAGTAACGTTGTTCAGCGCCATTATGGGCTATTAGCAGGAAAATAGACTCTTTCCAAGAAGGAGGGTAGGGGGAGAATTGTATCATCAAATGTATTTCTTATTTAGGTTGGCTGTATCACAACTGGTGCAAATTATCCTATAGGGTGGCGCACAACTGGCCCAGCATCGTCCAGGTTTGGCCGGTGTAGGCGGTCATTGTAAATAAGAATTTGTTCTTAACTGACTTGCCTAGTTAAATAGCCTTGCCTAAATAAAATACTTTTTTAAACAATGAATTATTTCTCTAGTAGGTGTACCAAAACATTCAAAAGCCATTGACTCAAAAGTGAGGTTACAAGTTTATCAATTTTCAAAGCAGAATTGCTTTCCAATTGTTCCTCAACTGCAGTGTATGATATACCATTTTGTAGCAGTCTCTACTTTTATCCAATATAAAAAAAAAACTCTCTGTCAGAGGTTCTTTGTTAAAAGTGCCAATGAGGGTAATTGTTTATCCCAAATGTGCAATGATTGCAAAAAGACTCTCTGTGAAGCAGTAACAATTTTTATTTTATTAGCCTTTTTGTAACACAAGTAAATGGTTTAAATTCCCCAAAATAAGCATTTATATAAAAATTATTTGATTTAGCATGTTTTTCATGTTTTTTCATAGCCACTTGTTGTGAACATTTGTCTGTTATTCAAGTATTGTGTATTGTATTCTGTAATACTCAGAGGCTGAGAAATTTACACTTGAGCTATTCTGACTTACCGGTATGACCTAAGATGGCCAACGATATGGGTTATATAGGCGTCAGACTTTTAGCTCTAACCTTGGAATGCTATTAGCTATCAACTCAGTTCCAACTACATCTGAAAGATGAAACTCTCGAGTTGGAATAGAGACATTGACTGGAAACTAAATTTGTATTTACATTTTTTTGTATTTTTTTTGTTATAGTGGCTACCACACCCACCACATCTACCTCTGAGACAAATTTGGTGCTTTAATCACAAAGTTTACTATTGAGTCCACATTATCAGCTAGCATGACTCTAGCATACAGAAGATAGATCATTTTTCATTCCTCCATATTAACACAGAAATCATGGTAAATAGTGTTTTTTTGGTCTGTAATCAGTTACTTGATAAAGTCCCAGAATTTCAGAAGATAAAAAAAGTTTGAAGTTATCACAATTTTTTTACCACTTGGGATCAAAATGTATCCCTGTTGGCGATTTTAGGGTTAATGAACAATGAAAATGTCTAAAGGGTGTCTTATCGTAAATCAATATCTACAGCCCTTTCAGTTAGGTTTTGCAGTGTCTCTGCTGTTTGAGTAAAATTACAATGATACTTTTACTTCCTTTTCTCACAAACACAACAGACGATAGAGGAACATATGCTTGGGACCAATTCCCTATGAATTCATGCCAAGACATGCCCTTCTCAGGTTGCTGATGTAGTCCAACATCACACCAGGTCTATTCAGGAACAGGAGSKATGTGTGTGTGTGTGTGTGTGTGTGTGTGTGTGTTCTGCTGAGCGTGGCATGGGAGCGCATGTAGACTGGTGTGAAACACAGCTTTGAATCAGCCCCTGCATGCATCATTGTGAACGTGAAACCCCATGGATCTTGACTCTACCCTCCCACTACAGTACTGGACAGCAGGACTTGACTGCATGGGCTTATTGAAGAACTGGCACAGGGTCAGGAAAACTAAGTCATACTTCTGGTTTAGTTATCAAACTGAAATCTCAAGATTAGAGGAAACATTCCTACAGTATGTGCAGTAACTTAGTAGCTGTTAAGCTGTCACTATCATTATGTGCTTGACAAGTGTTACATATACTGTCTACAGAGACCCATATCTTGCTTCCTTAGATACCTCTTAGCTGTCTTATAATCAGAAAATAAACAACTGTATGGTAGGTGTGTGCATTTTTGAATGAGAGAGAAAGAGAGAGATATGCAGGGGGACAGATGAAGCAGAATCTTGTTTTTCAATTTTGAACATCAGAGAGGGTGTTTCTTTAATCAGAACCATTGAGATTTCTAAACAACTTGAGAGAAGATGTTTGTGCTCTTATTGTTTTGTGTATTGTGCTCACTCATGGGTTGCCTGATCCAACTTTATATCAGGCTGGGCCTCTCAACGTACAGTAGCCTATTGGTGTCCCAGATCCCCTGTCAAAGCCAATTATTTTTGTATTTGTAATGGTTTATTCACTCACTTCAAAGTTTAAAGTTAACCACAGGAGGTTGGTGGCACCTTAATTGGGGAGGACTGGCTCGTGGTAATGAGTGGAGCGGTATAGGTGGAATGATATCGAATACATCCAACACTATCACGTTTCAGGTAAGACCCAGATGCAGACAACATCGAAGTAACAACAGTTTATTAATTCAACAGGGGCAGGCAAAAGACAGGTCAAGGGCAGGCAGGTGTCAGTAATCCAGATAGGTGGGGCAAAAGTACAGGACGGCAGGCAGGCTCAGGGTCAGGGCAGGCAGAAACGGTCAACACTGGGAAAACAAGAAAACAGGAACAATCGAGAGACAGGAGCAGAGGGGAAAACGCTGGGAGGCATGACCAAACAAAACGAACCGGCAACAGAGAACACAGGTATAAATACACAGGGGATAATGGGGAAGATGGGCGACACCTGGAAGGGGGTGGAGACAATCACAAAGACAGGTGAGACAGATCAGGGTGTGACACAACACATGGTTTCCATGTGTTTGATTCCATTCCATTTGCTCCGTTCGAACCATTATTATGAACCGTCATCCCATCAGCAGCCTCCTGTGAAGCTAACATAACAGTGATGGAAGAAATCATACAGAATGTACCACATCAGGTATTATACAACAGGTGGGTGTAATCCTGGATGCTGATTGGTTAAAACTGCTTTCCAGCCGTTGTCTATTTCATGACTATGACAGGGAAATGCCTATTTAATGTTACATCTGAAAAGTGACTGCACGTCTCTGTTCCATCAGCCCAGCCAGGCAATTGCTGTCTCTCTCTCCAACATTTTCAGAGAGTTTCAATATTGAATTGCGATCTCCACTGTCCCATAGTAACGAACGTGTCGGGACGAGACCGACAGCTTTTCTCAGCCAGTTGAAATCATGATTCAGCCTAATTTATTATGGATATATAAAAATAAATGTCAATAATAAAATGGAACTAAGTGCAGCAAGTTTGCTGTCTTTCCAGCTTCAGTTTGAAGTGATTGTGTTAGCTGTGTAATTAGCTCGCTAGTAGCAGGTAAGAGCCTCTATAGCAACCATTTTTGTTTGCCATAGCAACCTGCCAATCAAACAAACAACCAGTGAACCTTGGCTGGCAACAATGCCAATCAAATGTACGACCAGACGACTTGGGTAGCAACCTCGGGACTATATCTTCATGGAAAGGATGAAATAGTATGAATAAATCTCTCAAAATAATGTTTTTAATGAAAATATGTCAGCCATTATTGCAGTATGTTGATAACCGTCGTATAAAAGTGATATTGCCCACAAAGCCGTGGTTTGGAGGACATATTGYCACGGTTTGCCGGC
Source organism: Salvelinus sp. IW2-2015 (assembly GCF_002910315.2). Classification (NCBI taxonomy): domain Eukaryota; kingdom Metazoa; phylum Chordata; class Actinopteri; order Salmoniformes; family Salmonidae; genus Salvelinus; species Salvelinus sp. IW2-2015. Next base: position 12,949,639 of record NC_036875.1, on the reverse strand, counting down.
CCTCGACTTCGTCTTAGTCCTAACAACACCATGCCAAAATGTCTTCCAAACCACAGCTTCTCTGACATTATCACTTAGCCAATCCACGGTTTCTATCTGCCTCCAGTAAGTGCATCTTGTGATGTATTTTCTGTGGATTTTACAGGATTAGAAAAGAGAAAAATAGAGAAGTGAGTGTGTGTGGGTACCATGGTAACAGAGATGAGCATTCCAACTCCAGATGTCTTTGAAAAAGGTACATGTGGATCTGCTTCAAACAAACGATCAGAGAAAAAGAGAGAGAGAGCGAGAGAGCGAGGAGGGGGTGAGAGAGCAGGAGAGAGAGAGGCCTCTGAAGCACCCCCTGGTTTTAGCTCTTCTGTTCATCTCTCATGTGAATCAGAAAACACTTCACCCTGACTGGAAGAGGAGAGCATGATAACATTAATGGAGAGGACAGAAAATGTAGCCTAAAGACAAGTGAGAATTGTAAAAGTCATGTGAGGAAACATACTGAGAATAATTCAGTGTAAAAAGCATAGTGATTCATCAGTCTAATTCACAGGAGGTTGGTGGCACATTAACTGAGGAGAACGGGCTCGTGGTAATGGCTGGAGCGAAATTCGCTCCGTTCCAGCCATTATTATGAGCCGTCCTCCCCTCAGCAGCCTCATCTGGTCTAATTTATATTTTTCTTAGGATATAAATGTATATTTCCTAGTAGGCCTATCTGAGTTCGAGGTCAGGTCAGGTATAACAAAGTTCAAAGCAATTGCATTTCTCTGTATCAAAACAGATATCAAATGTATAATACATAATTGATTCATCTCTCCTAAACCTCATTGACACACGCGCACACACACATGCATGAAGAGAAGAGTATGAAGACAAGAGAAACCCAGTGATAGATATATCCTATTATAAGCACATTTAAGCCAGCTTGGCTCATTGACTTTCACTGATGCCGATGACTAACAGGTTGAACAGTAATAGACTGTGTTGTGGAGCTATTTCACTGTTCCAGCAGCGGCTTTCAGCATGTGCTTTGCATTCATAATAGAGGCCGAATACAGTCACCATTTACAGCACTTGAAAAAACATAACTACCCCGTTATTTCCCTTTCTGTTGCCAGTGTCAATGTGCTTCACAGACAGTGCCCAATGTCAATGCTGCTTTTGTACCGCAAATGCTAACGCTATTTTGGGGCCATTAGAAAGCGCTCTCGGGCTCCCTCCCCACCCTGTGTAAGGCATTATAGCCAGCCCAGAGAAAACACAGTTAGCGGGCGCCAGTCAGCCTGGCTTATTATCAGCAGCCAGCTGGTCCCATGGAGTGCCCACTTCACCCCTTAAAGCGGCCTTCATTCAGGTACAAACGTCCTGTAATGTGTGCACCCCCACTCCCTCCACTTCCACACCATCTGCTATCAATTATGCTGATTTGTATCTTTTTAACAAGGGGCTTAAACAGTGGTTTATAACTCGCACGCATGGATGAGGAGAAAATGGGAAGAGGGGTAGGGTGGGGATGGGGTGGAGGAAGTGTGACTGACTGACTCTGGTGTGTCAGCCAGCTGTAAGTCAATTTGTCCCCCAAGTTACAAGGTGTATTTCATGCCTGTAGCTGTAAAAAAATCATTAAGGGGTTTAACACTAGTCAGGAAACCAATTGGTGGTGCATGATATTTGAGGGATTTTCTCACCAGGCATGATAATTGAAAGAAAAAGACACTGTATTACACTGAGTGTACAAAGCATGACCTAGACTGACCAGGTGAATCCAGGTGAAAGCTATGATCCCTTAGTGATGTCACTTGATAAATCCACTTCAATCAGTGTAGATGAAGGGGAGGAGACAGGTTAAAGAAAGATTTTTAAGCCTTGAGACAATTGAGACATGGATTGTGTATGTGTGCCATTCACAAGGTGAATGGACAAGACAACATATTTAAGTTTCTTTGAACAGGGTATGGTAGTAGGTGCCAGGAACACCGGTTTAACTGTGTCAAGAACTGCAACGCTGCTGGGTTTTTCACGCTCAACAGTTTCCCGTGTGTATCAAGCATGGTCCACCATTTAAAGGACATCCAGCCAATTTGACACAACTGTGGGAAGCATTGGAGTCAACATGAGCCAGCATCCCCGTGGAATGCTTTCGACACCTTGTAGAACCCATGCCCTGACAAATTGAGTCTGTTCTCAATAATAGCAAGGTGTTCCTAATGTTTTCTATACTCAGTGTATATAAAAAAAAATATTTTTTTTATTTCACCTTTATTTAACCAGGTAGGCTAGTTGAGAACAAGTTCTCATTTACAACTGCGACCTGGCCAAGATAAAGCAAAGCAGTGCGACAAAAACAACAACACAGAGTTACACATACACAAACATACAGTCAATAACACAATATAAAAATATATGTACAGTGTGTGCAAATGTAGAAGATTAGGGAGGTAAGGCAATAAATAGGCCATAGAGGAGAAATAATTACAATTTAGCATTAACACTGGAGTAATTGATGTGCAGATGATGATGTGCAAGTAGAGATACTGGGGTTCAAAAGAGCAAGAAGATAAATAACAATATGGGGATGAGGTAGTTGGGCGAGCTATTTACTGATTGGTTGTGTACAGGTACAGTGATCGGTAATCTAYTCTGACAGTTGATGCTTAAAGTTAGAGAGGGGGATATAAGTCTCCAGCTTCAGTGATTTTTGCAATTATTTCCAGTCATTGGCAGCAGAGAACTGGAAGGAAAGGCGGCCAAAGGAAGAATTGGCTTTGGGGATGACCAGTGAAATATACCTGCTGGAGCACGTGCTACAGGTGGGTGCTGCTATGGTGACCAGTGAGCTGAGATAAGGYGGGGCTTTACCTAGCAAAGACGTATAGATGACCTGGAGCCAGTGGGTTTGGCGACGAATATGTAGCGAGGGCCGGCCAACGAGAGCATAGAGGTCGCAGTGGTGGGTGGTATATGTRGCTTTGGTGACAAAACGGATGGCACTGTGATAGACTACATCCAGTTTGCTGAGTAGAGTGTTGGAGGCTATTTTGTAAATGACATCGCCGAAGTCAAGGATCGGTAGAATAGTCAGTTTTACAAGGGTATGTTTGGCAGCATGAGTGAAGGAGGCTTTGTTGCGAAATAGGAAGCCAATTCTTGATTTGATTTTGGATTGGAGATGCGTAATTAATGTGAGTATGGAAGGAGAGGTTACAGTCTAACCAGACACCTAGGTATTTGTAGTTGTCCACATATTCTAAGTCAGAACCGTCCAGAGTAGTGATGCTAGACGGGCAGGCGGGTGCGGGCAGCAATCGGTTGAAGAGCATGCGTTTAGTTTTACTTGCATTTAAGAGCAGTTGGAGKCCACGGAAGGAGTGTTGTATGGCATTGAAGCTCGTTTGGAGGTTTGTTAACACAGTGTCCAAAGAAGGGCCAGAGGTATACAGAATGGTGTCGTCTGCGTAGAGGTGGATCAGAGAATCACCAGCAGCATATTAGAGAAATATCACTCCTTTAAGAGATGATGGAGGCAACACATGTTCAATCTAGTACAGGCTTAACTGAATGGACAACAGAGACGGAATGCAATATGACATTTTATTAAATAGTTTGGTTAATAATGGCCTCGTCTCCAAGGGAAGATCTTCGGAGCCAGATGATGTGATGGCAGGTACCCCTATGCTGGGAGAAAGGAGTCCCAATGAGGGGCCTTATAAGGATATTATAGCTGGTGGTGGTGTGGAGGTGGAGGGTCGTCGGTAACAAATAAGAGAACATGGATATGTTTGACATATAAATATATCCCGAGATTTAGACCCATAGGTTGAGAGCGAGAAAGTTGATAATTGCTAGGGTGAGCCCATAGGTTACAACAGCAAGCATGAGGACTGTGCATTATTGTGCTGTGCTCATAGGTTATAAGGTAACTAGATAAGGCTAATAGAAACAAGTAGGAGAGATATGACACTATGCTAATGATGATTGCATTTGTAACCTCTAACATATACATTCCCACTGTGCACACAGAATAGGAAGCGATGTGACTTACATTATGCTTGCTSTGTTAAGTTAAAGCGAGCATTCAGACCAGCTTCACTGATTGAACTTTCGTAAGCTTCTTGTCTGTGAACCACACTTGTGTGATGATTTGCCTAAGACCTGAAGACCTGTGTTAGCTCCCCAATTCACATACATATTTTACTTCTCCATCAACTATAAACTCCACTAGCCCAGTTTCCATTTATGTTTTCCATGTTTTCATATTTCCTTTCATTAGTCCTGCCGGCCTTTACTTCTTGTTAGCAATAATTACTTTATATAAGCCTCATTAAAATGCTGTAGCTCATGAATAAGTAAATATGTGAACAAGAGCACCTTAGTAAAATCCCTAATGATGGGGAGGGAATTCAAATAAATATCTGAGCACTCTTGTCCATATGCTGATTGGATAAGAGAAAAGCTTTCTACGCTTCACTTTCTTGGGGGGGGGGGGGGGGTGAGTGGGAGTTGGTGTGGGTTCGCTTGGGTGGCAGGGGTTGTTGGGTTTTTGACAGTTTATTAGAGACCCATCATTATAATCCTTGCCACCATCATCCTCATCATAGTAAGAGTACATTTAAATTAATCAATTAATTAATTAATACAGCAAAGTTTAAGCAGTCCCCCTTATGGAATCGTCATATACCATTTGTATTAAATATAAATCATATCACAGCTACAACTATCATTCCAAGCTACAAAGAGTATGTTCACACAATAAATATGACCTGGGATGGTCACCTGCCTCCAGTGTAAAGTGATCGGTATTCATGTCAGCCCGCGCCTGAGCCCTTCTCACAGACAACACACTGCTAATTCAATCTCTCCAACAGGACGAGATAGTAGAAGGGATGCTACTGAAACAACAGATAAACAGTGACTCATATCCTCATAGGCCTGGAAATTAATTATGATGCTCTTGTATCTGTTAGTTACGACTCAGTGCAATCCGTCTCCCTCTTTGTCTTGTGGCCCGCCAACGAACTTGGCAGACACATCAGGGATATTTCTCATCTCCGGCATTCCTTCATTTAGATGAAAGGGCAGTAGAAATGCCAAACTGCTACACAAGGTCACTGGAGAAATGGAGGAAAGAAAGACAGAGAGAAGCATTGATATTCTCCTTTCGACAACTTTTAAATGGCAAAAAGAAAAGGCCTGAGGAGGGCAATGAACTCATGAACCAGGAACCAGGCATGGAGTATACTGAAAGTGGAGTAGCCCACCGAAGAGAAGACATGTAGCTGTGTGTATACCTTGCAGCTCTCAGGTTCTGACCTCTAAACTCAACAAAAATATGTTCTGCTGAGCGTAGCCAAGGTGAGGTGATTGAGAGTGGAGAGGACACATGCTCAGGCAAAATGGCTGTCACTATAGCCACCATGAAAAGCCTCACACCTCCCTCTCCCCACACCCAGGCACCTAGGTGCACACACACACACAAGCGCGCGCACACACACACACACACACCCCTCGACCAAATAACACAGCCAAAGTGCTAGTTACAGTTATTGATCGAACCAATACTCTTTCGGGTGAAAGTTTTCATGTCATGTCTTTTATTTCTTTGTGTTCTTTTATTTCTCTCTGAGACAGATTGTAAGCTGTTCTGGCAGCCAGCATTCCCAGTAGACTTGCTTGACCAGATTGATCGTAACTATCATTATTTCACTGCCAGTCTTAAGCCTAAAGACCAAACACCAAGGATAATTGCTAACACGATATTGATATATCACAACCGATATTAGTAGGTGTTGTCTTAGGTTACGTTCCAGTGACGTGTGTGTTATTGACGTGTAAATAACTTACCACTGAGACTCAGTTTGTGGCAGGCTTTCGCAGAGACACTCAAACATAATTATTTTAGATGGATGATAGATAGATACATGCAACGTTTCCTCTAAGATGTGCCCTTGCACGCAGCTCCCCCGGTCCGCAACTTTCTAGAGTTTTCCCCATTAGTTAACTGTCTGTGGATACTCTTAAGGATCAGCCGCTTTTTTTCAATTTTTCGCCTAAAATGATATACCCAAATCTACCTGTTCGTAGCTCAGGCCCTGAAGCAAGGATATGCATATTATTGGTACCACTTGAAAGGAAACACTTTGAAGTTTGTGGAAATGTAAAAGTAATGTAGGAGAATATGACACATTAGATCTGGTAAAAGATAATACAAAGAAAATAAATGTGTTTTTTTGTTTGTCTTTTGTACCATCATCTTTGAAATAAAAGAGAAAAGCCATAATGTATTATTCCAGCCAAGGTGCAATTTMGATTTTGGCCACTAGATGGCAGCAGTGTATGTGCAAAGTTTCAGACTGATCCAATGAACCATTGCATTTCTGTTCAAAATGTTGTATCAAGACTGCCCAAATGTGCTTAATTTGTTTATTAATAACTTTTCATGTTCAAAACTGTGCTCTCTCCTCAAACAATAGCATGGTATTATTTCACTGTAATAGCTACTGTAAATTGGACAGTGCAGTTGGATTAACAAGAATTTAAGCTTTCTGCCAAAATCAGATATGTCTATGTCCTGGGAAATGTTCTTGTTACTTACAACCTCATGCTAATCGCATTAGCCTATGTTAGCGCAACCGTCCTGCAGGGGACACACCAATCCTGAAGAAGGTTTACACTACACTAACTTTTCCCTTTACTGTGAGAATTGTGATCAAATCAACGCAATATTAGCCACTTTCAATGCAACATACCGAAACAAAACAAACTATGCAAGACTTAGTATGCAAAACTAACTATGCAAGAGATTTTGTTGTGGGCAGAGTGCATCGGAGTAGGATTCTATTGCATTGACAGGCAGAACCCGGTGCACCATAACCAATCAGTGCTGCAGTAGGCCTATACGCAAATAGACCATAGCCATATATGGATTTGTGCCATTCACTTTGAACTAGACTGTTTTACAGCATGAGCAGTCACGATTATTATGCTCTTGTTTTGAGATCAAGCGAGAGCTTCATGTAGTCACGTTTGCACATTTGTTCATATTCTTTGCTAGTTAGTGAGTTATTAGCCCAGTTATAGATCATTTGTGGTCAGAAATGTGGGAGTGATTGCTTCATAGAAGAGCACAAAACGTGAACATTTCTAGCYATCTTAGAAAAGCGAGTCAGGTAAAGAAATGTGTTTTGTCTTAAAGGGGCAGTGTTGTATTTTGAGACAGGCTTGAATAATACATTTGTCTGATTCAATGTAATAATGGAATGGGAATAAAATGTTTTTATATGGTGAAGTGGTTTCTTGCATCAGTAACACAATAAAATGTTCAGTCACCTCCTCATCTGAAGGAAATTGGATAATCAGGTTAATGTCAAGCCCTGCATGTTTTTTTCAAAAGTCTCATGGAACGCAGACCGGCATTGAACACCACACATTGGCTGCTACAGTAGGCTGAATGATAGAATATTTTCATGTTAAAATGTTATGTGATGCATTTTCTCCATTGTTTTTTATGTTAGGACACTCTGGTAGACCTACATTATGATCACATTGCCACCATAGCCTACGTGGCCACTGTTAAAACAGAAAATGAAAGCGGGTACAGCCTCAGTGATCACAGTAAACGCACGCCGGCAATATTGCCACCAGCCCTTGTAGATAAAGTGGTCGGTGGAGGAAAAGGATAATTAGGATGTGTGTGTGTGAGTGTGTGTGTTTGTGTGTGCGTGTGTGTGTGCGTGTGTGTGTTGTGTGTGTGTGTGTGTGTGTGTGGGTGTGTGTGTGTGTGTGTGTGTGTGTGTGTGTGTGTGTGTGTGTGTGTGTGTGTGTGTGTGTGTGTGTGTGTGTGTGTGTGTGTGTGTGCATGCACGTGTGTGTGTGAGTGTGCGTATGTGCATGCACATGTGTGTGGTGTGTGTGTGTGTGTATGTGCATGCATGCGTGGTGTTTGAGCGTGTGTGGTTTGATGAGGGGTGTGTGAGGAGAAACTACCTCAGCAGTGGAAGGAAGGCTTTGAGATGTGTAACACCACAGGCCCAGCGTGAGAGTGAGAGATGGGGGAAGAGAGAGAATGTGAGCACCTTCGCTACACAATTCCCCTAATTAATCAGATCGCTAATGAGTTTGCCTTCACCTGATTGGCCAGCATCAGCGTGACTCACAGAGGAAGGGAAAAATATGTTTGACGAGTCTCTGACAGTTGTCAGTGCTGGTTGTCAGGRATGATGTGTGATGACTGGATGAAGAGCCAATGTAGATTCCATATGGACTACAGAATGTGCATCAGAGCAGTAACACATTCTCTGCCAATGTTAGGGGGATACCCTCAAGGAGCGACATTATCACATTAGAATCAGGCTTCATAGGGTTGTTCTATTGCTCATGCAATTATGTGCAAGGAAGTTCGACGGAAAGAAATGGTGTTCGTTGTTTGATCTAAAGTCTTTGTTGTTATATTATCGCAAACGGACATGGCAGTTTCACCACTACGGACTCCAGCTACTGAATAAGTAACGTTAAACATTGGCAATAAGTTTTTATATTGTCAAATACAATAGTAGGTTATCACACACACACAAACACATAGYTGTGTAAAGTACTTAAAAGTGCTACTTAAGTCGTTTTTTGGGGTATCTGTACTTTACTTTACTATTTATATATTTGTTTACTTTTACTTTTAATTCACTACAATCCTAAAGAAAATAATGTACTTTTTACTCCACACATTTTCCCTGACACCCAAAAGTACTTTTTACATTTTGAACGCTTAGCAGGATTTATACTTTTACTTTTACTTTTGATACTTAAGTATATTTAAAACCAAATACCTTTAGACTTTTACTCAAGAAGTATATTACTKGGTGACTTTCACTTTTACTTAAGTCATTATCTATTACTCAAGTACTACAATTGGGTACTTTTTCCACCACTGCAAACACACACACCTGACAGAAAATAATAACAGGTGAGATTGTCCAGAGGTAAATAGAATTGGCTTCTTAGACGTTGGAAAGAATCTCCCTCAAGTGATTGCCTGCTCTGTAACTCTGCTGGGATCTGAAGTGATATTGCACACACGCACTCAGAAGAAAAAAGGCAACTTAAAGAAGAAAGAAACAAGTAGTACCTCCGTCACCTCAACAACCTCCATCACTCCCTCTCTCCACCCCTCCACCCCTCTCTCTATCACCACCCCCAATGCCAGAAAAATAACAAAAAAGCAATTTCAACTGTAATTCAACAACAACACCAATAATCCTCAACTTTATTCTCCTGGGGAACAGGTGCGGGAAAATGGATTCCTCCTGAAGACAGTGAATTCTGAGAATGGAATTCTGAGAATGGTGTATGTTGAGAATGTTGTAAAGAGACTTTGGGTCCTTGAAAAGTGCTAAATAAATACCATGTATTATTATTATTATTTATACCACATTATTGTTGAATCCTCTTTTCTGATTGGCTAGAAGTGCATTCTAGAGTGGTCATTAAAACCAGGTATAGAGGGCTTGCAGTTTATCGACAAATCACCTAGCAACCACACCAGGCGCCATGTTGAAAGACCAGAGTCAGTCTGGCTGCGTTTTGCTATCACAGAAAACTTCACACAGATTACCCATTATTTAGTCTTTCTAAGGTAAATATATATGTTTTAATGATAAAACACAATGTATTATTAGCTAACAAGCTAGAAGAACTTAGTGTTCAGGGTAACTCAAATGAGCTGCTAACGTAATGTTCGCTAGCTAGCTAGCTTTACATACGGTATAGCTAACTAAGTGAATTAAATAGCACCAGCTAGCTAACTTCATATTAGCTAGTTAGCTAGCTATCTTGATGTTTTAATCATTGTAACGCTAAATGCATTTGTAGATTGGTAGCTAGCTAACAGCCATGGAAGAGGGTGAAGGATTAGCTAGCAGTTCCAGYTGTCAGAAAATGGAGCAGTGTASTCTGGATAGGGCAGGTGTCACGCCCTGATCTGTTTCACCTGTCTCTGTGATTGTCTCCACCCACCTCCAGGTGTCACTTGTTTTCCTCATTAGTCCCTGGGTACTTATTCCTGTGTTCCCTGCGTGTCTGTTGCCAGTTCGTCTTGTTTGTTATTCCGTTCTCCTGCTTTTTCCTTCTCTCTGTTTTTGCTAGTCCTCCCAGTTGTGACCCTTGCCTGTCTGGACTCTGAACCCACCTGCCTGCCCTTGAGCCTGCCTGTCACTCTGTACCTCCTGGACTCTGACCTGTTTGTGATATTTTGCCTGTCCACGACCATTCTCTTGCCTATCCCTTGGATTATACCAAATATCAGAGACTCGAACCACCTGCCTCCCGTGTCTGCATCTGGGTCTTGCCTTGTGCCCTTACAGCAGGTACCTTTGTGGGAGGACATTATGAAAAGAGTCTCCAGTTCCAGTACCTAGTGAAAAAACGGAGGACTGAGAGATATAACAACATAATATTCAGTGCTGTCTAATTTGAGTATAACGCAGCTTGTTTCTTTGTGATGTTTTCTGTCTTAAGATACAGAGCACTTTGAAACCCTGTCTGCAGATGAAGAGGTCCCAATGAATGTCACAAGAGAATAAGGGTACATCCGTGTCTACCACGGGTTATATGTGTCCCTACTGTATGTTAGCACATTTTGGAAACAAAAATACAGTTTAAAAGTCACACACAATATGCAAACCTATTACAACTGGATCAGGCCAACCCTGCTGAGTGTGCAGGCTTCTGTTCCAGCCCACCACTAACACACCTGATTGAATTGATCAAGCCTAATTAGTTGATAATTAAGTGTGCTATTGCTGAAAATAGAAGTCTGCTCACCCAGTAGATCAGCGATCAGTGGAGCAAGGTTGGCCACCTCTGTTATGGAGTTTGTTTTGTTCACCTGAAATKATGCTTTAGTAATAATAGCCTACTTGTTACTAAGATGTCTAACCTTTACATATGTGTTAGCTTACTTGTACGCTTTGAAATTATATGAMAGTGTTCATTCTTTGAAGTATTCAAACTYGTTTTAATTGTTAACTTAAAACTATTATTCAAGATGAACTAGTGTCAATGTTGATTAATCACAKATCACAATCCTGCAATAAATAGGGGAAGGGAATCTCTCTAATTTGTCTGTGTTGTAGTCTCAAATGACCACTATCTTTTTGTTCAGTTGTAAGCTCTCCAATTCGTTAGGCATAGTAGGCTTAACTTAGTTTGCAAATGTGATGATTTGTTATAAAGGTGCATTTTATGGTGAACAAATARCTTCCCCAAAACGTGAAACTCACGCAACGCCTATGTAAGAGACATGCTAATAGCTAGACTACAAGCTATCTAGCTAGCAAATGTTAGCTAACTTAATCTTGTTGTTAACACCTGGTCAGAATAACAGCTAAACTAAACTCAAAATCGATCAGACTTACCAGTGAGTTCAAGTCTTGATGGGAAAAACAATTTATTCGCTTTTCTGACAGTTCTTGATTCTTATCTCCTGGGTGTTTCATGATTTTGGGTAATATGTAAAAAGAAAAAATAATAATTAAATGTTGTCTTTTCTGCTTGTTAGAGCAGCCAAATACTGTACAGAAATTGACCGTGGTGATGAWTCAACTAGTTTTAGGCACTGTTATCATCCAGCTTGGGGTATCAGCTTGGGGGCTCTCTTTCGTATCGTCTGAGATTCCCATAGATTGGAAAGCTGCCACAGTCATCCCCCTCTTCAAAGGGGGAGACACTCTAGACCCAAACTGCTACAGACCTATATCTATTCTACCCGTGCCTTCTAAGGTCTTTGAAAGCCAAGTTAACAAACAGATTACCGACCATTTCGAATCTCACCTACCTTCTCCGCTATGCAATCTGGTTTCAGAGCTGGTCATGGGTTCACCACAGCCATGCTCAAGGTCCTAAACGATATCATAACCGCCATAAGAGCATTACTGTGCAGCTGTATTCATTGACCTGGCTAAGGCTTTCGACTCTGTCAATCACAACATTCTTATTGGCAGACTCAACAGCCTTGGTTTGTCAAATGATTGCCTCGCTTGGTTCACCAACTACTTCTCCGATAGGTTCAGTATGTCAAATCGGAGGCTGTTGTCGGACCTCTGGCAGTCTCTATGGGGGTGCCACAGGTTCATTCCCGGGCCGACTCTCTTCTCTGTATACATCAACGATGTCGCTCTCGCTGCTGGTGATCTTTTGATCCACTCTACGCAGACGACACCATTCTGTATACCTCTGGCCCTTCTTGGACACTGTGTTAACTAACCTCCAGATCATTTCAATGCCTACAACTCTCCTTCCGGGCCTCACTGCTCTTAAATGCAAGTAAAACTAAATGCATGCTCTTCAACCGATCGCTGCCCGCACCTGCCCGCCCGTCCAGCATCACTACTCTGGACGGTTCTGACTTAGAATATGTGGACAACTACAAATACCTAGGTGTCTGGTTAGACTGTAAACTCTCCTTCCAGACTCACATTAAACATCTCCAATCCAAAATGAAATCTAGAATCGGCTTCCTATTTCGCAACTAAGCATCCTTCACTCATGCTGCCAAACATACCCTCGTAAAACTGACCATCCTACCGATCCTCGACTTCGGGGATGTCATTTACAAAATAGCTTCCAACACTCTACTCAACAATTTGTATGCAGTCTATCACAGTGCCATTCGTTTTGTCACCAAAGCCCCATATATTACCCACTACTGCGACCTGTCGTGCTCTCGTTGGCTGGCCCTCGCTTCATACTCATCGCCAAACCCACTGGCTCCAGGTCATCTACAAGTCTCTGCTAGGTAAAAGCCCCACCTTATCTCAGCTCACTGGTCAACATAGCTGCACGTAGCACGCGCTACAGCAGGTATATCTCACTAGTCACCCCCAAAGCCAATTCTTCCTTTGGCCGCCTCTCCTTCCAGTTCTCTGCTGCCAATGAACGAACTGCAAAAATCTCTGAAGCTGGAGACTCTTACCTCCCTAACTAGCTTCAAGCACCAGCTGTCAGAGCAGCTCACAGATCACTGCACCTGTACATAGCTCATCTGTAAATAGCCCATCCAATTTACCTCATCCCCATACTGTATTTATTTATTTATTTATCTTGGTCCTTTGCACCCCAGTATCTCAACTTCACATTCATCCTCTGCACATCATACCAATCCAGTGTTTAATTGCTATATTGTAATTACTTTTCCACCATGGCCTATTTATTGCCTTACCTCTCTTATCCTACCTCATTTGCACATGCTGTATATAGATTTTCCAACTGTATTATTGATTGTATGTTTGTTTATTCCATGTGTAACTCTGTGTAGTTGTTTGTGTCGAACTGCTTTGCTTTATCTTGGTCAGGTCGCAGTTGCAAATGAGAACTTGTTCTCAACTAGTCTACCTGGTTTAATCTGAAATGTCTTGAGTTAATAAGTTTTGAACCATTTGTTATGGCAAGCCTAAATAAGTTCAGGTGTAAAAATTTGCTTAACAAGTCACTTAATACGTTGCATAGACCGTGTGCAATAATAGCATTTAACATGATTTTTGAATGACTACGTCATCTCTGTTTCCAACACAATTTCAAACACTCATTCAACCACAAAGAGCAGGGAGGTTTTCCAATACCTCGCAAAGAAGGGCACCTATTGGTAGATGCGTAAAATAAAAAAATTATATTGAATTTCCCTTTGAGCATGATGAATGTATTAATTACACTTTGGATGGTGTATCAATACACTCAGTCACAAAGATACAGGCGTCCTTCCTAACTTAGTTGCCGGAGAGGAAGGAAACAGATCAGGGATTTCACCATGAGGCCAATGATGACTTTTAAACAGTTACAAAGTTTAATGGCTGTGATAGGAGAAAACTGAGGATGGATCAACAACATTATAGTTACTCCACAATACTAACCTAAATGACAGAGTGAAAAGAAGGAAGCTTGTACAGAATAAAAATATTCCAAAACATGCATCCTATTAACAATAAGGCACTAAAGTAAAACTGCAAAAAGAAATGTGGCAAAGAAATTAACTTTGTCCTGAATTTAAAGCGTTATGTTTTGGGCAAATCCAACACAGCACATCAACGAGTACCACTCTTCATATTTTCAAGAATGGTGGTAATGCTTGTCATCAGTAAGGACTAGGGACTTTTTTAGGATAAAATTAAATGGAATAGAGCAAAGCATTGGCAAAATCCTAGAGGAAAACCAACACACACTGGGAGACAAATGCACATTTCAGCAGGACAATAACCTACAACTTAAGGCCAAATATACACTGGAGTTGCTTACCAAGACAGCATTGAATGTTCCTGAGTGGCTTGTTACAGTTTTGACTTAAATCGACTTGAAAATCTATGGCAAGACTTGAAAATGGCTGTCTCGCAATGATCAACAACCAGCTTGACAGAGCTTGAAGAATTTTTTAAATAGTAATGGGGAAATATTGTACAATCCAGGTGTGCAGCTCTTAGACACTTACCCAGAAGACTCACAGCTGTAATAGCTGCCAAAGGTGATTATAACATGTATTGACACAGGGGTGTGAATACTTGTATACACGAGATATTTCTGTATTTCATTTCAATAAATTTGTCAACATTTCTACAAATATGTTTTCACTTAGTCATTATGGGGTAGTGTGTGGATTGGTGAGAAAAAAATGTTTTAATCAATTTTGAAATCAGGCTGTAACAACACAAAATGTGGAAGAAGTCAAGGGGTATGAATACTTTCTGAAGGCACTGTAGGACACTTCTGAAGTAGTTCCAACGATAGGCGCCTTTTGACCGTTCTAAAGCACTGCACCATGCGGATCGTACTTGCTACAAGGTTACAAAAAGGTCAACCAACAACCACAGAAACCAAAATTGAATGCATTGTAAAAGCAGGTCTAACGATGAAAAACATAGCTAGATAGCGTCAATTTGTTTTTGCAAAGACATATTTTTTGCAACATTTGATGACCTAACCTGGTGAGTGATGAACATGAATTTCTCCGGTCCTTCAATGTTGCAGTCATGAAGCAAGTGGCTCTATGCTGTCAAATCGTGCCACATTTCTTATTTGACCAGCAGTTTTCAGCAAATGGTATTGATGAATTCTATTGTTATATTGACAGAGTTGCTAGTAACAAAATAATTAGTTCGCTTCTAGCCTAGTGTTTCATTTGCTTTGCGAACTCCTCTACTGTAATGAATAGTGTCCTGCCTAGAGAGCAGGTGAAAGTGTACACTATCAGCTCATTTTTAAGGATGTATCCAAATAAATGTAACATAGAAAACACCTTAAGGCCATATAAAAATCCCCATGAGCACTCACATGAAGTTCATAGGAGCACATCACATTTGGTGTCAAATGAAAGCTAAGAGTCTATATGTTTTAGAAATGAAGGCATTATTATATACATTTTTAAACCATTTTTCATCCTTGAAATTTGGAATAAGCAAAGGCTTTGATTTAAGTTTTTCAAAATGTCAACATTTATAGTTAGTTTTGCATAAATGATTTGCCTTCTGTAAGCGTTTATACTGATAACAATATGGTTTAGGATTTATAAAGTAATTAAAATGTGTCAATCTGTTACCAAATCGGTAACAGAATGACAAAAATGTATGTAATAGAATGACTGCAGCTAAATTGTCTACAATGGGAAATCATAGTAGTCACAAACTGCTACTGTCCTCCCTTCCACTGACATACAGTTATGTTCAGCTCATAGTGTCTCCTGCTACTGTCCTCCCTTCCACTGACATAACACGTTTCATGTTCAGCTCTAGTGTTTCCTGCTATGTCCTCTTCACTGACATACAGTTATGTTCAGCTCATAGTGTCTCCTGTACTGTCCTCCCTTCCACTGGATACAATTATGTTCAGCTCATAGTGTCTCCTGCTCTGTCCTCCCTTCCATGACATACAGTTATGTTCAGCTCATAGTGTCTCCTGCTACTGTCCTCCCTTCCACTGGCATACAATTATGTTCAGCTCATAGTGTCTCCTGCTACTGTCCTCCCTTCCACTGACATACTGTTATGTTCAGCTCATAGTGTCTCCTGCTACTGTCCTCCCTTCCACTGGCATACAGTTATGTTCAGCTCATACTGTCTCCTGCTACTGTCCTCCCTTCCACTGACATACAGTTATGTTCAGCTCAATGTTTTATTTCTCTTTCTGTTACATGGTCAAAGCAAGTGTGTGAAAACAGCCTGGACAACTCCTCCCTCCCTCTCTCTCTCTCTCCAGTTAATGTCAATTTGGTCAGTCCAAATCTGAACCAATCATAGACGTCTGTTTCACAAGGTTGAACAGCACAGTACATTACAGTAAGCTACAGGACTACAGGATCCTCTGCAGCAGAGGTAACTCTGGGTCTTTCTTTCCTGTGGCGGTCCTCATAAGAGCCAGTTTCATCATAGCGCGTGATGGTTTTTGCGACTGCACTTGAAGAAACGTTCAAAGTTCTTGAAATTAAAAAAATAAATAAAAATGAAGGTCTGTCGTTTCTCTTTGCTTATTTGAGCTGTTCTTGCAATAATATGGACTTGGTATTTTACCAAGTAGGGGTATCTTCTGTACACCACCCCTACCTTGTCACAACACTGATTGGCTCAAATGCATTAAGAAGGAAAGAAATTCCACAAATTAACTTTTAACATGATACACCTGTTAATTGAAATGCATTCCGGGTGACTACCTCATGAAGCATGTTTAGAGAATGCCAAGAGTGTGCAAAGCTGACATCAAGGCAAAGGGTGTTGACTTTGAAAATCTCAAATATAAAATAGATTTTGATTTGTTTAACACTTTTTTAGTTAATAGATGATTCCATATGTGTTATTTCATAGTTTTGATGTTTTCGCTATTTTTCTGCARTGTAGAAAATAGTAAAACATAAAGAAAAACCCTTGAAACACACACACTACATACACCTACACACACACACACACTTAACACAAACGCTGCTGCTACCGTCTATTATCTATCCTGTTGCCTAATCACGTTACCTCTACCTATATGTACAGTACATGTTATTTTCTACTCCCTATATATAGCAATGTTATTTTTGCTCATTCTTTTTATTTGCTGTTCACTCTGTGTATGTTCCTCGTGTCACTGTTTCTATTTACAGTTTTTACAATCCCTTTGGCACTAATTTCAGAACCATGTGGTCATTTTTCAAAACTCYAGACACAAAACTCAAAACGGTCATCACTTGTAACACAGGCTGTCCAATGTTCAAAACATTGCATTGTGCATTCATATCTTTAAAGAAACCTTGCACTTGCAGAATCATTGGTTCAAATAACTAATTTATTGTCACCCTCGTCGTACGAACTGGAAGCATACTCGGACCAACGTGCAGCGTGATCTGGGTTCCACATCTTTTTTTTAAGTAAGTGAACCACACAACAAAACAATAAAGCGTAATCGAAATGTGACTAAGTGGTGCACATGCACAAAACACAAAATAATATCCCACAAAACACAGGTGGAAAARTGCTACTTAAATATGATCCCCAATTAGAGACAACGATAGCCAGCTGCCTCTAATTGGGAATCATACCAAACACCAACATAGAAAAAACAAACTAGAACCCCACATAKAAAATGTGAACTAGACTAACCCCCCAGTCACGCCCTGACCTACTCCACCATAGAAAATAAGGACTCTCTATGGTCAAGACGTGACATTTATCATGAAATACCATAGGAATATTCATTTAGATCACCCACACACAAGATACCAATAGTTTCACTGTGTAGTTGTTCGTTCAATCATTAAATATGTAGTACAAAATATGTGATACATGTTTCATTATGGTACTACACGTAATTACATCACTGTAAAAGGACTAGAAAAGGGAATACTACAGACACAGTGGAATCATTGAAYAAAATCTGAAATGTATTGATTAAATACAATAAAATCACTAATAGGTTTCTTTGAATCAAAGCAAAAATAATTAGCTACAAAAAAATATAAAAAAATACAGTAAAACATCAACTGCAGTGTTCCTCACCTGGCTTACTGTAAAAAGCTAAACAAAGGATTGATTACTGTACTTCTATATTTCCATCAACCCTGTCTTGTGAATTTGGCCACAGGTTCTCATGCACATCACAATGGATGTTTTCATTAGCCAAACATCTTGGGAAGAATCTTCGGGAATGGCGAATCCAGGCCTGACACTGGTCTGCTGTGATGTCATTACATGCGTCATCCATGGCCTGGAGAAGGGTGGCTTGTTCGTGAGGGCACCTATCATATACCTTCCACCTCCATGTGGAGAAAAATTCCTCAATCGGGTATTAGGAAAGGAGAGTATGGGGATAAGTACAAGGTGGTAAATTGTGGATGGGCCTGAAACCATGCTTGCACCATTTGAGCATGGTGGAGCCTGACATTATCCCACACAATGACATAGGTCATGCCATCAGCTCTACAGACCTGATTTAGCCCATCAATGAAGGTTACATTCGAACAGCGAATCATGTGGCTGCCTGCAACTCAATATATAGAGTATATAGAGTAGAAAGCTTTAGATGTTGTTCAACCTAACATTAGAACGGACAAGATGCGTAATCTAAGCAACTTTGACCGTGGTATRATTGTTGATGCCACACATGGTGATTCCAGCATCTCAGAAACAGCTGCCTTCCTGGGATTTTTACGCACTACAGTCTCTAGAGTTTACAGAGAATGGTGCGATAAACAAAACACATTCAGTGAGCGGCAGTTCTGTGTGTAAAAATACCTTGTTAATGAGAGAGGTCAGAGGAGAATGTCCAGACTCATGCAAGCTAACAGAAAGGACACAAATGCTCAATAACAGCTGTTTAAAACAGTGGTGTGCAGAAGGGCATCTCTTAACATACAACGCGTGTACTATCTTTGCAGGCTGAGATCTTTCAGGGCATGCTCAGAAATACTGAACTTTTTCTTCTGCCCCACTATTCAGTGTGAGGTACGACAACGTCATTGTACAGGCAAAACCCAGGATGACAGGTCTGCTGAATACTGCCCAAAAAATGATCAGTAAGGCCACCACCAAAACCTTTCTGGACAGCTACCACACACAACATGCTGAGGATGGCAAACAAAATAGCAACAATAACATTATTTGCAACGCTCAGGGACCTTGGACATTAAGGGGAAGTGTAATATTGAGTATATGAGGGGGGGCATAACTATGTAAAAGGGCGGCAGGTAGCCTAGCAGTTGAGAGCGTTGAGCCATTAACCGAAAGGTCACTGGTTCAAATCCCCGAGCTGACTAGGTGAAAAATCTGYCRATGTGCCCTTGAGCAAGGCACWTAACCCTAATTGCTCCTGTAAGTCTCCCTGGGTAAGAGCTTCTGCTAATCTACTAAAATGTCCTTAAGCTGTCATTCTTGTTTTGTTTTTGATGAATTTGTATGTTTGATGATATGTCTGGCCTATGCCATGTCTCTCACCTTATCGTCACACTGTGTCGTCCATTATTTCCAAGGTAATGTACAGAACATGGGCGTTTATCCCTTACATATACTGCAACCTAAAGCCCTAGTTCTTTCCATTACTGTTATTATGTGCATCTTTTCCTAATGGTTATGTCCAACTGAGAATATTACTACAGTGTCAATATACATATCTCTTCATTCCCTTACTTCAGATAAGTACTGCAATAGAATGTGTATTACAGTGAAACAGATGTTTTTCTTCTCACTGTTTGTACTGACCCTACGGACACTCACTAGACTGTATATATACACCATACAGTATACAGTACACACTCACTAGACTGTATATATACACCATACAGTATACAGTACACACTCACTAGACTGTATATACACATACAGTTACAGTACACACTCACTAGACTGTATATACACACCCACTAGACTGTATAATACACACCATACAGTATACAATACACACTCACTAGACCGTGTATACACACCATACAGTATACAGTACACACTCACTAGACTGTATTACACACCATAGAGTAAACAGTACACACTCACTAGACTGTAATATCACACCATACAGTATACAGTACACACTCACTAGACTGTATATACACACCATACAGTATACAGTACACACTCACTAGACTGTATATACACACCATACAGTATACAGTACACACTCACTAGACTGTATATACACACCATACAGTATACAGTACACACTCACTAGACTGTATATACACACCATACAGTATACATACACACTCACTAGACTGTATATACACACCAT
Organism: Salvelinus sp. IW2-2015; assembly: GCF_002910315.2. Lineage (NCBI taxonomy): Eukaryota > Metazoa > Chordata > Actinopteri > Salmoniformes > Salmonidae > Salvelinus > Salvelinus sp. IW2-2015. The sequence goes on along the minus strand of NC_036875.1, from coordinate 12,929,416 downwards.
ACAGTATACAAGTAACACATCACTGACTGTATATACACACCATACAGTATACAGTACACACTCACTAGACTGTATATACACACCATACAGTATACAGTACACTCACTAGACTGTATTAAACACCATACAGTATACAGTACACACTCACTAGACGGTATATACACACCATACAGTATACAGTACACACTCAATATACTGTATATATACACCATACAGTATACAGTACACACTCACTAGACTGTATATACACACCATACAGTATACAGTACACACTCACTAGACTGTATATACACACCATACAGTATACAGTACACACTCACTAGACGGTATATACACACCATACAGTATCAGTACACACTCACTAGACTGTATATACACACCATACAGTATACAGTAACACATCACTAGACTGTATATACACACCATACAGTATACAGTACACACTCACTAGACGGTATATACACACCCATACAGTATACAGTACACACTCAATATACTGTATATATACACATACAGTATACAGTACACACTCACTAGACTGTATATACACACCATACAGTATACAGTACACACTCACTAGACTGTATATACACACCATACAGTAATACAGTACACACTCACTAGACGGTATATACACACCATACAGTATACAGTACACACTTACTCGCACACGTACATGTACACTACACTGTCACTCCAACACAAATCCCTCACTCAATTCAAACACAACATACACACACACACACACACAAACATAAGACACACACACTTTTACACTCATCATTTGCTGCTGCTTCTCTGTTCTTCATTTTACTCGTATTATTATATATCTGGATGCCTAGTCACTTTACCCTGCCTTCATGTACATATCTACCTCAAATACTGTATTATTATCTATCTGGATGCCTAGTCACTTTAACCTGCCTTCATGTRCATACCGTATCTACCTCAAATACCTGGTACCTCTGCACATTGATCTGGTACTTGTACTCCCTCTATACAGCTCCATTCTTGTGTTTTTTATTTTATTCATCTTGTGTTAGTTACAATTGTTTGTATTATTATTATTATTATTTTTGAATCTGCATCGTTGGGAAAGATTTGTAAGCAAGCATTTCACTGTAAAGTCTACACCAGTTGTATTCGGAGCATTTGATAAATTACATTTGATTTGATTCATGGTAATAAGTGKCTGTTGTTGTCAATGTAATGAGAAGTAGAATCATGGTAACAACACCCACATMATCAAAAACATTTTTTAATCAGTAATCTATTGTCTGGTCATGTGAGATGGCACTCCAGTGAAAACAAGTGTTTGTGTGTTACGACCATAACCCTCAGGGTCATTGACCCTTGACCTCTCCCTGGGTGGAATGACCTTATGGGTGACATCCCATTGCCTCAGACACAATGGGCCTTGATTATCTACCTACACGCCCTCCATCAGAGGAGAGCGACGTCGATAGGTCCTGGTTGCTATGGATATTAGCCTGTCAGATAAACAGCCCAGGGCAATGTTAAATGATGTCAAGTCAGTTACAGATCTAATCTTCCCAATGTTTTCCGGTTTTAGAAGTTCTCTCTACACTCTGTGAGGAATATAAAAACCCTGGTTTACTCACAACTCATGTTACCTGCAGTATTGACGCTGGAGGTACATGGATGGTAATGAATGTCAAACTAGCAGTGAATGTAGAAATGAATTGAGCTTCTTAATTGTTTATATTTTCACAGTAATGTGTGTTTCTGTGTTGGAATGGAAATTGACATTTTGTCAATTTAAGGCTGTAAGTCATCCCCTCAAAATTGTTTTTATTAACATGGYAAAGGCACAGTATCAGTAATTCAGGCCAATATCTTGTCAAAATCMGTTCCCAGTTTTTAAGATGAGTTATATGCCAGAGATTGTCTGGTATGCTTTTCTTGCAGGTTTACTTTCTATCTGAATTGTCTGAACATAAAGCCTGTTCAGCAGCGACAGGCATTTGATTTAGCAGTGGATTTCGATGGATTTCTATGGCAAATAACAGTAAGTGTCGGGGGAAAAGGATGCTGTGCTGCTGACAGGGAGAATGAAATTATTGTTTGCAACCCGATACACACAGGCCTTTGGCTGAACGATGAAACATTTATCATTTACTGTAATAGCTGGACACATATCATTTACAATAAAATAAATTGGTCTGTGCTCAGTTCTTGGCAGGATTCCCCTTAGATTTGGTTTGGTGGTTATGGAATTTAAATTGCTTATGACAGCAGAAGTGCCACCATAGGTTCAGAGCACAGAAAAGCAGCTGACTATGAAAACGATCTGTGTAGATGTTTGATTTGGTCTCTCTCTCTGTCTCTTTGTGTTTTTATGTACCTAATATTTAATGTATTTTTCCTTGTAAGTACATGTCTCCAGCATGTGTTGGTTAAATGAAGGAGTACAGTAATTGAGTTTTGCATGTTTCAGAACTCTGCTGGGTAGGCTATGTTGTGTGTGTATGGACACGTGTGTATGTGTGTAAAAAAAAACATTACACTACAATCTTGGGAGAATGGATTGTAGTTCATGAGAGTATATGCCTTCATATCTCTTTACCATCCCCCTAATACTCCTCCTCTGGACTTTCCCTCACTCTATCACTCCGTCTTGAATGGGACAGGTTAGTTACAAAACAACGTTGATTGATATTCTTCCCTCATTGCCCTTATGGCTCTGCGTAGCAGGCTGTAGGCTGGCTGACTAAACGTCCTGTCTCTTTAATGGGGCACAAAGGCCGGTTTAGGCCCTGATTTGATGGGRAGGCGTGATTGAGCGATTCTTATGGTGAGCGACACAGGCCCTTAAATCAGGCCTGAAGCGCTGTGCCTGTCGTGTGAGGGAGTGAGGGGGCGTATAGCTCTCTGTTCTCAAGGTCGTGCTGTGTGCTGTATCTGTGACAGAATCAGGAATCCTCATGCTGCCTACCTGACAGATTCAGGCCTTGGGGATATATCTTGCATGTCCTCCTCATCCTCTGGAGATGTAGGTTCAGTGCTTCCACTCCTCACTCACTGTCTCTTTCACACACAGACACACCAGCGTGCGCACACACACGCCAGCACTCACACGGACACACACACCAATGTCAAAACAACCTTCCCTAAAAAGATTCTCTCTCATTCTCTCACACAATTGGATGATGTTTGAACATGACAAGTCTCCTGAGTACAGCACCATGAAGGGAAGGTTATGTGTTTCTCTGTCTGTCTGCTACAACACACACACACACTTACACACACACATTTATGCACACACACGTTCCACAGTCATAAAACACATCAACTCCAACGCAAACATTCAAACGCGCACATATTTGACGAGTTATTAAACATGTTCGACCTTTGTCTCGGCAGCATGTCAAGACGCATAATTCATACTGCTACAGATGCTCAAAGGCGTTGTCTTGGGAGCACAATATTCCTCTCTCTCTCTCTCTCTTTCTCTCTTTTCTTTCTCTCTCTCTCTCGCTTTCTCTCTCTCCCTCTTTCTCCCCTTCTCTCTCCCTCCCTCTCAGGCTCTCTCTCTCTTTCTCTCTCCAACTCTCTCTCTGCCCTCTCCCTCTCTGCAGCCCCCCCCCGTTTATCCAGTTCATCTCCTCACATTTCCCTCCATCTGTCCATTCTGTATCATCCTTATCTCTAGGACCATTTCTGCTCTGTCTTGCTATGTGTAACTCATGCTAAATCCAGGCTTCGCCCGGGGCCCAGAAGGAAGTCTCTTTGGTACTGTACTAAGAGATGTAATCCATGTGTGTTTGAATATGGTTTACAAAGTCACAGATTAGCCACCCACAGGCCTCTGTCTGACTAACTGTCTGACTAACTGTCTGACTGACTATCTGACTGACTATCTGACTGACTGACTATCTGACTGACTGATAGGCACCTACACATACAAGACACAGGGAGCCATTCATCTAACAGACCTGTTCCTTATCACCTCACACACACAGTGAACACTGGTCTGACTGACTGACGCAAATACCTCAGGTAAGGCATTCAAATGTCGCCGTCGATGTTGACAGGGATATAAAGTGCAAAATAAATAGAATGCATTGTTTAGGAGATTTTGGGGGGATTTTATTAACAGGGGATATGTTGCTGTTTGATTCAYTGAATGTATTTAAATCCATGACAAAAAAATGGGAACATTTGCTACATTGTGAAATGCTAATTATTTCAGTGATTAGACAGTGGTAAGTGAACAACATGCATCATGTCTGTGCTGGTATAATTTAGCTGGATTTGGTATGCATTTTCTTATTTTTTTACGTCCAGCTTTGTGAGAGTGGAACCAGTGAGCAGGCTAAGTGTACGTTCCTCCTCCTGAATGTTGCCATCCATCATCCTAGGGTGTTATTCTGTGCTTCACTGACACCTCCTGTCTGTTTGTCCTCCAATTCCCTCCTTCACTCATCTACCCCTCCCTCCAAATGAGAGAGCATCCCTTATTTCCTGCTATTTGGGTCTAGATAGTTTGTTTTTCCCTGGGGGACATTGAGAGATGTCCCTGTACACATCATCTCCTCCTCTATCCTCACCTGCATCACACTCAATGAGAAACCTTCTCAGATTGAAACTTTTCAAAACTGCAACTTTGCGATTCTCCGTTCCTATGGTAAAATCAGCTCTTTCTAGTGACCATTGACGACCTTAGACGAGCCCATTGAAAGGTGATTAAATAATAACGACGCAGTAATAAAGAAATGCAGCCAACTTTGGTTCAACTTGCCAGCACAGTACTCTCTGAGTTACGTCCCCTCTCTTAGACTTGGGGTCACTCCTACTTCCTGCCCCCTCCATTTCCCCTAGGATGCACTAGGGTGTACCCTGACTTCCCCAGGTTTGCACTAGTACAGCTTCATAAAAGGGCCAAATGAAATTCTCAAATTAATTTTGGTGGAGTGATTTGCCGTGACCCCGGGTCTTTCGATTAGAGTGTACGTTTCTCTGAACTCACTTTCAAGCAGACCGTAAGTCTCTTTGCCCTTTCTTTTTATACTCCACATGTACGTGGCACTCTGACAAATATGAATATTTGATGGGCAGCATTTGGAGAAATGCTCGAATTGAATCTGGGCCTCTATATGGCAATGATGTCCATCTCTGATCATGTAGAAGCATAAATTGCACATGGGCTGGAATATGCTTTGAGAGCAAAGCTTCTCGCCAAAGGCTTTTCGAAACTGTGGCATTGACAAAACGACCTGGAAGTCTTGCCCTGCAATATTGAGTATTAAAGTGTACCAAGCATCTGGCATTTTAAGTGAAACCTCAGGCAAAGGAACAGAAAGTGTTGGGCCAATGTTTTTATCAAGCACCACTATCCCGACAACTGAAATGACCTAAACCTCCAACCGCTTTTGCTTTCTGCTTTTACAGGTAAAACTCAGAGTCATTGAATGTGTTGCAACTGTACACCTCCTATCAGATAACTCTGTAACGTTATATACACTTACATACCTTATTCTCAGGTTCTATTTTCCCTGGCATTGTTTTGGCTTCGCCCAAGGTATTTCAGAAAGAAAGTGCATCATCACCTCTCACCACCAACATGGCCGCCTTGGCTTCAGAGAGGACAGGTATGAACAAGGCAGTGCCTTGTTTTATAATAAGAACACACTTTGAAGTGCTCTCTAAAGGTCCAAACTGTTTAACTATTGGTATTAGATTTAGCTTTTGGTTGGAGACCCCTCTGAGCTGCAACACTTTGCAGTTGATCACATCTAAAATACAGAGCCCCAGACACTCAGAGTGTGGTACATGCCACCCTTGTTAACACATGAGGTATTTTAATATTCAACCCACGACTATCCCAATAATCATCAGTCTCAGGCCTTCCAGACTGGTTACAGTAATAAAACAGTGTTTATTTTTATGGGGCCATATATTACTTCAGTAAACCCTACAGTGACCTGGTCAAAAGGACATCAGGCGACTTAGACTTTGTACACGTTATAGTTTTCACATACAARAGGCGAGTTCAACAAGGCTTCTGTTTACGGCAAACATTTTACTTAGGCTGCGTTCTCTCATTTGTCTTTTGACCAATCAGATCAGCTCTGAAAAAGATCTGATGTGAAAAGATCTGATGTGATTAGTCAAAAGATTGATTAATGGAAAAAAATATCAGAATTGGGCTGCCTGTGTAACGATTTCAATGAACATTCCACAATGTTACGGTGAAACATCAAGCATCCAATTTACTGTGGCATTTTATAGGCAATAATGTCAAACTGCAACTCACTTTGCTATTCCTATTACACGCAATGGAAAGCCATAAATGGACACATGATTATTTGTTGTGACAGATTAGATCCCAAATAGATATTTTACGTTTGCCGCACACTACCTTCTCAGACTGTGGGCTAACGTTAGTGAACAGTCGCAGGCTCGCGGCTAACACAAAACAAATGGGATTTGCTAGCTAAAGTTCACAAACGATTTATCTTGTTGAACGCACCTCAGGTGTTCTGTTCTTTAACCCTCTGCACGTTGCCTGATGGCGAAATAGAAATGATCTCACATCCATCAGCACTTGACCTTTACTAGAGCCCAAACATGTTTCAAAAATTAAATCAACAACGCCTCTCACTGTACCCACATTCATTAGCTGGGATAGGTTGTCTGCCCTTCGCCGAGGGCAAAATAAATGCTAAGCGTAGTAAGAGGGGGTCTTAGCACAGAACTGTGTGCTGTTCAACATAATGGTCCTACTCTTTACGTTGTGTTGGTGAAGGGGTGTTATAAATGTATATTGTATATAATGTATATTTCATTCATTCGGCTTTGGCATGTTCCCGCCCTTGGGCTGAGATGCCTTCAAGGCATCCGACACACACGCCTGGAGCTGGACAGGAGACTCTCATGGTTTACAACAAGTGGCGGTCTATGGTAATCAAAAGCAAACACACATTCCTACTCTGCCCCCAGGCCAGTATTAAATATTGATGTGATAATAGAGCATCTGCCTTCCAACTCTGTGGATATGTATTTTTCAGCTATCTCAGCTTCCTATTGCCCTGGATGTAGGTAAATTATTGTTTTGGAGATCGCTTTAAAAAGACCCTGTGAAAACAGTAATCAATAGAAAACCAGGATTGAACACATTTATTATATAGAGAGGTTTGTTTCTCAGCTCTACGCCACGTTTGTGATTTTGTGATGGGTCGTTATTAACCTGTTGTAGGTACTATGTACCTAAGGATCACAAGTCAGGATGATCGATGTGTATGTGACCGTATATGTGACTTTCTGGCGTGTGGCCCCGAATCTGTCTGTGCACGAATCTGTCTGTGCACGTAACAACCATCTCCATGTTGACTTGGCACAGGGTTCAGCACACACTGTCATGGCCACTATCTGATCCTCATGTGACGCAGGCTACAAATGAGAGAAACTCTCCCTGTGTCCAGAAATAGTGCCCAATGCATTATATTTATTACCAACACTTCAAGGAGAAGTACACACTCTCTCACACACAACACACAACACACACACACATAGTGCCAATAGGAGCACTGCACCTTCATTAAGACCCAGTGTCTCCCCCTTCCCCTTGTCTCTCTCCCCACCACAGCGAGCTCTATCTCCTGGTGTTGTCGGCCAATAATTGAAGCATACGCTTAAAAGACCTGGGGAAGATTCTGAAGGGGCCTCTTTAATGAAGTCTGATCTCATTAAAAGATACAGCTCCAATGTGAGGAGAGAGGAAAACAAGCAGAGACAAAGGAGGACTCCAGCGAGACATAAGGAGGAGCTTTTCTACATACAGTATATATACATCCAATAAGGACAATAATAATAATAATAATGATCATAATAATGATCATAATAGTCATAATAATGATAATAATAATAATGATCATAATACTAATAATGGTCATAATAATAATAATGATCATAATAACAATAATAATAATAATAATAATAATAATGATCATAATAACAATAACAATAATAATAATAATAATAATAATGGTCATAATAATAATAATAGCAAAATATATAATAATGAAAAGCCATGTTATACACTCCATATGGGAGCTCATGGTGGACTAAACAGTTCTACTCTTTGCCATGAGCAATGAGATAATAGAGCTTTGATATGTGTCACGGATCCCTCCGGAACTTTCATCACGCACACCTGTCCCCTATTCCCACTGATTAGTATTTGTATATATGTGCCCTTTGGTTTCCATTGGGCTGTCCATTATCGTTACAATGTCTGTTGGTCCGTGTGAGTACCTGTGCTGTGTGTTTTGGCTTTTGTGCCAATGTGGATTGGGCAGATGATTACGGGTCTCTTCCTGTGGGTTAATCATTGTGCGCGTGTGTATTTATCCAAGGTACTCCTCGCTCTTTTGTTTGGGTTTCAACCCTGTGTTTTTGTTACGTGTTTGTTTGGTCTTCGTCCCCGTGCCTTTACATGGCACGCCGTAATTTGGCCTTAATTTAAAAAACTATTACGCATTCCTGCGTCTGTCTCCCGATCCTTCATGCCATCGTGACAATATGTCTGTGAACTATGAACAGGGATCTCTGTAGGAAGTTCATGGAAGGAAGTGCACTTTGGAATATCAACATCCTTTCACTTGCTTAAATGGAGCCCGTAACCACTGACAACCATGCAAACATGTTACCAATACCATCCTGGTTATCAACCTCGCCAATTTAGAATGGACAAACAAACCTAGTCACTACATGTGCCTACTGGCAGTTGAGCACCAAATGGTGATAGAGTGGACAAGAGGTGGGAGACCCTGAGAGAGGTAAACAGAGGAGGAGAGGAGAGAAAGCGTGAAGGAGGGAATGGATTGGTGCTACGTAGAGAGACAGTGGTAGACGGATGTGCCATTTAATTCACCTGCCCCCCTAGGAGCTAGCTGCCTGTTGAATTGAGAGACAGACAGGACAGGCTCTTTTAAGGAGGAGCTGAGTGTGGACTGATGCTCTATGACAGGATACAGGACAGGGGCTTCTAATGAGGGTGTGAAATGTATGTAAAATGACATTTTCCCATGTCTTATCCATGTAAATAACATTGGTGGTTTGTGTGCTTTCCTTTGTATGTACCAAGGTAATGGTGCTGTGCTGGGGGTGGGTGTTGTGCTGTGCTGTGTGTGGGTGCTGTGCTGTGCTGTGTGTGGGTGCTGTGCTGTGCTGTCTGTGCATGCATTTGTTTGTGCATGTGTGAAGGTCCATATGTATGAGTGTGAGGGTGTATGATGTTGTACAGTATATGTATGGAGGTCCAAGGGCATCTTGGGAGAGAGAGAAAGAGACCTACACAGAAAGGACCCACGCCGAGAGGAMCTACATCCAGACCACAGCACCACCAGCCACATCCACAACCCACCCCAACCAATCAACACCATCCCCCAAGTCAACCATGCCCACTACCCCTTTTAGGCAACCTCAGATCAGACCTGCGCCCTCCTGCCCACCCTGTTCCTCCCACTCCGGCAAAGAGGGCCTCAACATGGAAGTCACACGTACGCCCAGGCCGTGAGCGGGTAAACAGGCCCAACCCCCACTCTTACACTAGCACAAGCCAATGGCATATACCAGATGTTCAGCAGGCTCTGCTCACACTTACTGACCTGAGGCCAAACCACACGACCAACAACATTGGACACTTTATGGAATACAAAGCCTTCAATATCTCATCCTGGATCCAAGGCCTGAGGTCATCTGCCTTTGGCCAAAAGAGACGGAAGCTGGACTTCACCAAAGAAATCGGAAATACAGACATTGAATCTCTCCAGAAATAAGTCTCTCACTGTTGCCGCCTGTTATAGACCCCCCTCAGCTCCCAGCTGTGCCCTGGACACCATATGTGAATTGATTGCCCCCCATCTATCTTCAGAGTTCGTTCTGTTAGGTGACCTAAACTTGGATATGCTTAACACCCCAGCAGTCCTACAATCTAAGCTAGATGCCCTCAACCTCACACAAATTATCAAGGAAACCACCAGGTACAACCCTAAATCCGTAAACATGGGCACCCTCATAGATATTATCCTGACCAACTTGCCCTCCAAATACACCTCTGCTGTTTTCAATCAGGATCTCAGCAATCACTGCCTCATTGCCTGCATCCGCTATGGGTCTGTGGTCAAACGACCACCCCTCATCACTGTCAAACGCTCCCTAAAACACTTCTGCGAGCAGGCCTTTCTAATCGACCTKGCCCGGGTATCCTGGAAGGATATTGACCCCATCCCATCAGTCGAGGATGCCTGGTCGTTCTTTAAAAGTAATTTCCTCACCATCTTAAATAAGCATGCCCCTTTCAAAAAATGTAGAACAAAGAACAGATATWGCCCTTGGTTCACTCCAGACCTGACTGCCCTTGACCAGCACAAAAAGATCCTGTGGCGGACTGCAATAGCATCGAATAGTCCCCGCGATATGCAACTGTTCAGGGAAGTCAAGAACCAATACACACAGTCAGTCAGGAAAGCAAAGGCTAGCTTTTTCAAACAGAAATTTGCATCCTGTAGCTCTAATTCTAAAAAGTTCTGGGACACTGTAAAGTCCATGGAGAACAAGAGCACCTCCTCCCAGCTGCCCACTGCACTGGGGCTAGGCAACACGGTCACCACCGATAAATCCATGATAATCGAAAATTTCAATAAGCATTTCTCTATGGCTGGCCATGCTTTCCTCCTGGCTACCCCAACCCCGGCCAACAGCTCTGCWCCCCCCGCATCTACTTGCCCAAGCCTCCCCAGCTTCTCCTTCACCCAAATCCAGATCGCAGATGTTCTAAAAGAGCTGCAAAACCTGGACCCATACAAATCAGCTGGGCTAGACAATCTGGACCCTCTCTTTCTAAAATTATCCACTGCCATTGTTGCAAACCCTATTACCAGTCTGTTCAACCTCTCTTTCGTATCGTCYGAGATCCCTAAAGATTGGAAAGCTGCCGCGGTCATCCCCCTATTCAAAGGGGGTGACACTCTAGACCCAAACTATTATAGACCTATATCCATCCTGCCCTGCCTTTCTAAAGTCTTTGAAAGCCAAGTTAATAAACAAATCACTGACCATTTCAAATCCCACCGTACTTTCTYCGCTGTGCAATCCTGTTTCCGAGCTGGTCATGGGTGCACCTCAGCCACGCTCAAGGTCCTAAACGATATCATAACCGCCATCGATAAGAGACAGTACTGTGCACCCGTCTTCATCGACCTGGCCAAGGCTTTCGACTCTGTCAATCACMGTATTCTTATCGGCAGAATCAATAGCCTTGGTTTCTCAAATGACTGCCTCACCTGGTTCACCAACTACTTCGCAGACAGAGTTCAGTGAGACTGGCAGTCTCTATGGGGGTGCCACAGGGTTCAAACCTCGGGCCGACTCTTTTCTCCGTATATATCAACAATGCCGCTCTTTTTGCGGGTGATTCCCTGATCCACCTCTACGCAGACGACACCATTCTGTATACATCTGGCCCTTCTTTGGACACTGTGTTAACTAACCTCCAAACGAGCTTCAATGCCATACAACACTCCTTCCGTGGCCTCCAACTGCTCTTAAACGCTAGCAAAACCAAATGCATGCTTGCCCGACTAGCATCACTACTCTTGACGGTTCTGACCTAGAATACGGGGACAACTACAAATACTTAGGTGTCTGGCTAGACTGGAAACTCTCCTTCCAGACTCATATCAAACATCTCCAATCCAAAATCAAATCTAGAATCGGCTTTCTATTCAGCAACAAAGCCTCCTTCACTCACGCCGCCAAACTTACCCTAGTAAAACTGACTATCCTTCCGATCCTCGACTTCGGTGATGTCATCTACAAAATAGCTTCCAAAACTCTACTCAGCAAATTGGATGTAGTCAATCACAGTGCCATCCGTTTTGTTACCAAAGCGCCTTATACCACCCACCACTGCGACCTGTATGCTCTCGTTGGCTGGCCCTCGCTTCTTACTCGTCGCCAAACCCACTGGCTCCAGTTCATCTATAAGTCTATGCTAGGTAAAGCTCCGCCTTACCTCTGCTCACTGGTCACGATAACAACACCCACCCGTAGCACGCGCTCCAGCAGGTATATCTCACTGGTCATCCCCAAAGCCAACACCTCTTTGGCCGCCTTTCCTTCCAGTTCTCTGCTGCCAGTGACTGGAACGAATTGCAAAAATCGCTGAAGCTGGAGACTTACATTTCCCTCACAACGTTAAACATCAGCTATCTGAGCAGCTAACCGATCACTGCAGCTGTATCTACCTACCTCATCCCCATATTGTTTTTATTTACTTTGCTGCTCTTTTGCACACCAGTATCACTACTTACACACCATCATCTGCTCATCATCATCTTCTCATCTATCACTCAAGTGTTAATCTGCTAAATTGTAATTACTTAGCTACTATGGCCTATTTATTGCCTTACCTCCTCATGCCATTTGCACACACTGTAAATAGACTTTCTTTTTTTTCTATTGTGTTATTGACTGTAHGCTTGTTTATTCCATGTGTAACTCTGTGTTGTTGTTTCTGTCGCACTGCTTTGCTTTATCTTGGCCAGGTCTCAGTGGTAAATGAGAGCTTGTTCTCAACTAGCTTACCTGGTTAAATAAAGCTGAGTTTTTTTTTTTTTTTTTACAAGAAACATGGTATAGAGGAGATGGACCCACTGGTTGCCTCTAGGTTACAGAGAGCTGGTAGTCCCAGTCACCAAACTACCACATGTGAAACAGGAAATGGACTCAGGGGGTAGTGCAATTTGGTATTGAGAAGACCTAACTCACTCTATTAAATTATTAAAACAGGAACATTTACATTGGGCTTGAAATTCAAAAGAATCTATCTTAACAGAAAAATTGTCCTCCTGTGTGCTACCTACAGTTGAAGTCGGAAGTTTACATACACCTTTGCCAAATACATTTAAACTCTGTTTTTCACAATCCTGACATTCAATCCTAGTAAAAAGTCCCCTGTTAAGGTCAGTTAGGATCACCACTTTGTTTAAAGAATGTGAAATATCAGAATAATAGCAGACAGAATGATTTATTTCAGCTTTTATTTCTTTCATCACTTCCCAGTGGGTCAGAAGTTTGCATACACTCAATTACTATTTGGTAGCATTGCCTTTAAATTGTTTAACTAGGTCAAACTTTTCGGTAGCCTTCCACAAGCTTCCCACAATAAGTTGGGTGAATTTTTGCCCATTCCTCCTGAGAGAGCTGTTGTAACTGAGGCAGGTTTGTAGGCTCGCAACACTTTTGCAGTTCTGCCAACACATTTTCTAGAGGGTTGAGGTCAGGTCTTTGTGATGGCAACTCCAATACATTGACATTTTGAATACATTTTGCCACAACTTTGGAAGTATGCTTGGGTCAATGTCTATTTGGAAGACCCATTTGCGACCAAGCTTTAACTTCCTGACTGATGTCTTGAATGTTGCTTCAATATATCCACATAATTTTCTTTCCTCGTGATGCCATCTATTTTGTGAAGCTGCACAGTCCTTCCTGCAGCAAAGCACCCCCACAACATGATGCTGCCACCCCCGTGCTTCACGGTTGGGATGGTGTTCTTCGGCTTGCAAGTCTCCCCTTTTTCCTCCAAACATAACGATGGTCATTATGGCCAAACAGTTCTATTTTTGTTTCATCAGACCAGAGGACATTTCTGCAAAAAGTACGATCTTTGTCCCTTTGCTGTTGTTCTGGGATTGATTTGCACTTTTCGCACCAAAGTATGTTCATCTCTAGGAGACAGAACGCATCTCCTTCCTGAGCGGTATGACGGCTCCGTGGTCCCATGGCGTTTATACTTGTATACTATTGTTTGTACAGATGAACGTCGTACCTCCAGGCATTTGGAAATTGCTCCCAAGGATGAACCAGACTTTTTTTCTGAGGTCTTGGCTGATTTCTTTTGATTTTCCCATGATGTCAAGCAAAAAGGCACTGAGTTTGAAGGTAGGCCTTGAAATACATCCACAGGTACACCTCCAATTGACTCAACTTATGTCAATTAGCCTAACAGAAGCTTCTAAAGCCATGACATCATTTTCTGGAATTTTTCAAGCTGTTTAAAGGCACAGTCAACTTAGTGTATGTAAACGTCTGACCAACTGGAATTGTGATACAGTGAATTCTAAGCTAAATAATCTGTCTGTAAAAAATTTTGGGGAAAATTACTTGTGTCACGCACAAAGTAGATGTCCTAACCAACTTGCCAAATCTACAGTTTGTTAACAAGAAATTTGTGGAGTGGTTGAAAAMCGAGTTTCAATGACTCCAACCTAAGTGTATGTAAACTTCAGACCTCAACTGTAGATACCCCCCACTAGAATCTCTATACTTTAATGAAGACAGCTTCTCAATCCTGGAGGGGGAAATCAATCATTTTCAGCCCCAGGGACATGTACTAGTCTGTGGCGACCTAATTTCCAGAACTGGACAAGAACYTGACACCCTCACCACACAGGGGGACAAACACCTTTCTGGAGGTGACAGCATTCCCTCCCCCATATGCCCCCCAAGGCACAACTACAACAACATAACCAAAAAAAGGGTCACAACTCCTGCRGCTCTGTCGCACGTTGGGTCTGTACATAGTAAATGGTAGGCTTCGAGGGGAMTCCTATCGTAGGTACWCCTATTGCTCATCTCTTGGCAGTGGTACTGTAGGCTAGATAATCACTGACCTCAACCCAGAGTTTCTCAGAGCGTTCACAGTCAGCCCACTGACACCCCTATCAGAGCACAGCAAAATGACAGTCTACTTGAACAGAGCAATACTCAAAACATGAGGCATCAAAGCCAAAGGAACTGAATAATATTAAGAAATGCTATGGAAGGAATGTAGTGTGGAAACCTACCAAAAAACAATTAGTCAACAACAAATTATATCTCTTTTAGACAATTTCCTGGACAAAATGTTCCACTGTAATAGTGAAGATGTGAACTTGGCAGTAGAAAATCTAAACAGTATATTTGACCTCTCAGCTTCCCTATCAAATCTAAAATATTCAAACAGAAAACCAAAGAAAATGAACAACAATTACAAATGGTTTTCATGAAGAAGGCAAAAACCTCAGAAAGAAATTGAGAAACCTATCCAACCAAAAACATAGAGACCCAGAAAACCTGAGTTTACGCCTTCACAATGGTGAATCGCTAAAACAATACAGAAATACACTACGGGGAAAAAAAGATACAGCAATTTAGAAATCAGCTCAATGTAATTGAAGAATCCATAGACTCTATCCACTCTGGGAAAATTGGAAAACACTAAACAAACAACAACACGAAGAGTTATCTATCCAAATTGGAGATGTATGGTTAAACCACTTCTCCAATCTTTTTGGCCTTATAACAAAGAACAAACAGCAAAAACATATACATGATCAAATACAAATCTTAGAATCAAATATTAAAGACTACCAGAACCCACTGGATTCTCCAATTACATTGAATG
This sequence comes from Salvelinus sp. IW2-2015, assembly GCF_002910315.2. Lineage (NCBI taxonomy): Eukaryota > Metazoa > Chordata > Actinopteri > Salmoniformes > Salmonidae > Salvelinus > Salvelinus sp. IW2-2015. Next base: position 12,913,941 of record NC_036875.1, on the reverse strand, counting down.
AACTACAGGACGAAATACAAAYCCTCCAACCCCAAATGGCCTCTAGATGGTATCCTTAATGAAATAATAAAATATGCCTACAACAAATTCCAATTGGCTATACTTAAACTCTTTAACATCATCCTTAGCTCTGGCATCTTCCCCAATATTTGGAACCAAGGACTGGTCACCCCAATCCACAAAAGTGGAGACAAATTTGACCCCAATAACTACCATGGTATATGAGTCAGCAGCAACCTTGGGAAAATCCTCTGCATTATCATTAACAGCAGACTCATACATTTCCTCAGTGAAACAATGTACTGAGCAAATGTCAAATTGGCTTTTTACCAAATTACCGTATGACAGACCACGTATTCACCCTGCACACCATAATTGCAAAACAAACAAACCAAAAAAAAGGTAAAGTCTTTTCATCCTTTGACTCAATTTGGCATGAGGGTCTGCTATAAAAATTGATGTAAAGTAGTGTTGGGAGAAAAACATACAACGTTGTACAATGCATGAACAAAAACAACAAGTGTGTTTGAGGTTAAAATTGGCAAAAAACACACACATTTCTTTCCACGGGGACGTAGGGTGGATGCACCTTAAGCTCCACCGTCTTCAACATATATATCAACGAATTGGCGAGGGCACTAGAACAGTCCGCAGCACCCTCACCCTACTAGAATCTGAAGTTAAATGTCTACTTTTTACTGATGATCTGGTGCTTCTGTCCCCAACCAAGGGGGGCCTACAGCAGCACCTAGATATTCTGCACAGATTCAGCCAGACCTGGGCCCTGACAGACCTGGGCCCTGACAGACCTGGGCCCTGACAGACCTGGGCCCTGACAGACCTGGGCCCTGACAGACCTGGGCCCTGACAGACCTGGGCCCTGACAGACCTGGGCCCTGACAGTAATATCAGTAAGACATATTGGTGTTCCAAAAAAGGTACAGTCGCCAGGACAACAAATACAAATTCCATCTTGACACTGATGCATTAGAGCACACAAAAAACTATACATACCACGGCCTAAACATCAGCGCCACATGTAACTTCCACAAAGCTGTGAACGTGCTGAGAGACAAGGCAAGAAGGGCCTTCTATGCCATCAAARGGAACATACAATTCAAAATACCAATTAGGATCTGGCAAAAAGTACTTGAATCAATTATGTAACCCATTGCCCTTTATGGTTGTGAGGTCTGGGGTCCACTCACCAACCAAGAATTCACAAAATGGGACAAACACCAAATGGAGACTGCATGCAGAATTCTGCAAAAACATCCTCCGTGTACAAAGTAAAACACCAAATAATGCATGCAGAGCAGAATTAGGCCGATACCCGCTAATTATCAAAATCCAGAAAGGAGACGTTAAATTCTACAACCACCTAAAAGGAAGCGATTCCCAAACCTTCCTTAACAAAGCCATCACCTACAGAGAGATGAACCTGGAGAAGAGTCCCCTAAGCAATCTGGTCTTGGGGCTCTGTTCACAAACACAAACAACCCCCACAGAACCCCAGGACAGCAACACAATTAGACCCAACCAAATCATGAGAAAACAAAAAGAGAATTACTTGACACATTGGAAAGAACTAACAAAAAAACAGAGCAAACTAGAATGTTATTTGGCCCTAAACAGAGATTACACAGTGGCAGAATACCTGACCACTGTGACTGACCCAAATTTAAGAAAACRTTTTGTACAGACTCAGTGAGCATAGCCTTGCTATTGAGAAAGGCCACCTAGGCAGACTTGGCTCTCAATAGAAGACAGGCTATGTGCACACTGCCCAAAACATTTGGTGGAAACTGAGCTGCACTTCCTAACCTCCTGACAAATGTATGACCATAGAGACACATATTTCCCTCAGTTTTCACAGATCCACAAAGAATTCGAAAACAAACCCAATTTTGATAAACTCCCGTATCTACTGGGTGAAATACTACAGTGTGCCATCACAGCAACAAATTTGTGACCTGTTGCCACAAGAAAAGGTCAACCAGTGAAGAACAAACACCTTTGTAAATACAACCCATATTTATGTTTATTTATTTTCCCTTTTTACTTTAACTATTTGCACATCGTTACAACACTGTATATAGACTTAATATGACATTTAAAATGTCTTTATTCTTTTGGAACTTCTGTGAGTGTGATGTTTACTGTCACACCCTGATCTGTTTCAGCTGTYGTTGTGATTGTCTCCACCCCCTCCAGGTGTYGCTTGTTTTCCCCAGTTTATTTATCCCTGTGTTTTCTGTCTCTCTGTGCCAGTTCGTCTTGTATGTTCCAAGTCAACCAGCATGTTTCCTGTACTCCGGCCTTTGCATTCTCCTTTTTCTAGTCCTCCTGGTTTTGACCCTTGCCTGTTCTGGACTCTGTACCCGCCTGCCTGACCATTCTGCCTGCCTTGACCTCGAGCCTGTCTGCCACTCTGTACCTCCTGGACTCTGAACTGGTTTTGACCTTTTGCCTGTCCACAACCATTCTCTTGCCTACTCCTTTTTGGATTATTAAACATCTTAAACTCAAACCATCTGCCTCCTGTGTCTGCATGTGGGCCTCGCCTTGTGTCATGATAGTTTACTGTTCATTTTTATTGTTTATTTCACTTTTGTTTATTATCTATTTCACTTGCTTTGGCAATGTTTACATATGTTTCCCATGAATTTAATGTAATTGAATTGAGAGAGAAAGAGAGAAATCATAAAAAATAGAATCATATTATTGTGATATTTTTCCACTTTCTTTCCCTCCAGTTCAAACGAAGCTTCTGAAGGCTGACCTTAGATATCTCTTTTTAAACTGTGGGAAAAGAAATCGGTCAGAAGAGAAGTCAGCCTTTTCCATTTCAGATCTGGTCTTGGAAGTAAGAGATAGTGTGGCTGGAATACTGAGTATTGCCAGAGGGGATTTGAACAGTTCAGTTTGTAGAGTGCTAATGTTACAGAGCTAACACAGCACATGAAGACACCATCAGGATTTTAAAAGACCATTACAAGTAAATACCCAATATAAGGCTACATGAAGCTAAATCTTGTTTTTGCTTCCCAAACACCTTCTTTTCAAGCAATAGCCCATCAGTGAGTTAGTCATTTATGACTCAGAATGATATAAAATCTAAGAGAATCATAACTGAACCCCATCTCAATGATAGCTATCCAGGGAGAAATGTAGAACATCTTAACCCCTAGATAGCTATAGGCTGGTATCCACAGGGCCAAGTAAAGGTTTCCTGGTCTGGTGGCCATGTGTTTTTTATCCTTCCTCCACCATGTCCGTGACATCGTCTATCACCACCAGTGGCACCTCCCTCCCCTTGTCTCTCCGGCCACTCGCGCATTCCCTCCTGCCCTTGTCAACACACTGACACATGATCCTAATTGGCCTCGGAGGCAGGGGTGTCTGCTGGCCCTGGCAGGAGTGTTTAAACACCCTCCCATGAAACCAGAGAAAGTGAAAGGCCAATTCTCTCTGGGCAGGAATGGAAATGCCAAACACAAACAACAGCCTCATTTTGGCATATCAAATGGGACAGACCCCGTACCCTGAGACATCAAACAAGGTTTCATTCCGCCTGGTCAGACCAGACCCCATTCCTGACAGGTCAGAGGAGAAACCCATTCAAGTCCATTAAACACAACCCCCATTCCGGCCTGTCAACAGATTTGGCGAACGAGTCACAGTTTGTGTTCTCACATAAATACTCTCACTGGCAGGACCGTGCACATACACAAGCAGGTAGTAGTAATTTCCTTGTTTGTTTGGAGTTCCTCAGGGCTCTTTTGCTTGACCATACAGTATACATCCGACATTCTTCCCAACTCTGGTCCTCAAGCACCACCAACAGCACATATTTTGGTTGTGGCCATATACAAGTACACTTGATTTTACTTGTAATCAAGCCCTTGACATATAGAATCAGGTGTTTCGTCTGGGGCTACAACAAAAATCTGTGATGTTAGGGGTACTCAAGGATCGGAGTTGGGAAACACTGTTCTAAACCATTCAAAGGCCTGTAATATAATGTGTGTGGGATGGGGCATTGTTCTGAGTATAATAAAGTGAAAGTAGCAGTGCAGGAAGCTCAGCTGACCTTGTGCCGGCCTACACCAACGTGGGAGCAAATTGCCATAAATTACAGGTGGCAGCTGGTAATTTACGACTCACAGAAAAACAGGCTGAATCATGGACAACAAAACACAGAGGATCTGACAAATGTCTCTACACATTTAATGGCCGGTCAGTGTCTATAGTGCAGTTATAGTGCAGTTCAACCAGCAGAAACACCATTATTATCAGTGGAGGTGTATGTTTTGTGGTCCTGGTAAATAACACTGTAGTCCAACTATCATTAGAAAGGCAATCTATCCATTTACAGGATGTGTGTAAATGCTTCCATTCTGTGTCTTTTCCACACCAGCCTTCTATTTTGATAAATTACACCCGTTGTCAAGAATAGGTAGTAATAGCTATGTAACCACCTTTTGTTTTGTATGTTTGTGTCGGTGCAATTCTCTCTACTGTAAAAACAGTACATTTCTATCACACTTGTATCCCCCCTCTCCTGCTCTCTCTCTCTCTCTCCAACGTGATGGCCATGAGTGACAGTGCAGTATCTACTTCTAATGACACTCTCCAGCACGTTAGGTTCTCTTTCTTATAGTGCTGTGCAGTGTCCGCGGCGTCCATCATTCAGGCAGACTCACGACGACAAGGACGAATTAAACATTCAGCCTAATGGAGAGGAGGAGGAGGTCGATCACGTCACATAACCACGCATCGGGCCATAGCCCACCAGGAACTCACCGACTTCTCATATACGTACAGCAGGTCCCAGAGCTACTGAATCTATGTCATTATGTACCCAACGAAATTAGCCACACACTCCCAGACAATAAAACGAACATGGCAATGGCTATCTGACATTTCAGATGATTAGATAATTTCCCCAAAATCTTTACGTTATACAATAGAACACGAGTTGTTACATAATAACGGTACCTATTCAAAAACATCTCCCAGGGATGAATAATGTATGAGCTCAATGGATGAATTATTCAATAATGTGTCCTGGTTTTAGGGGCTTTAAAGTCTAGATTCTTCCCGTGTGAAAGGCTGCCGAAGCCAGAGTCACTTTCAGAGCATCTGGAATGTTCCGGCTACTCTAGGTGCAAAACACATACACGTGTCATAGGATTGATGGCTCATCTATACTTCATCCTTGGCGACATTCAAATGTATTTCCCTGGTGCTTTCCACAAATGATTCTGAAACAGAAAGGACGACTGTTTGAGCTACATTAAGAGAATGATGTTCTCTCTGTGTTCCTCTTTGGTACTCTCTCTGTAAATCTCTCTCTCTGTTCCTCTTTCTTCCTCTCTCTCTCTCTCTCTCTCTGTTTCCATCTCCATCCTCTCGCTTTCTTCTCCCATTTGAATAGCAGTTGTAGGGTGGATTCAGGGGGGACTGGAGCTGGGACTGAGGCCTCAGAATTGGAGCATTGAAATGGGTCACTTTCTCCTCACTGGTCCACCTCATGAGTTATTCAGACGCGCTGCGCTCCGCAGTCTGACGAGCCAACAGACGACAGGCTCCGCTCTGAGCCAGTCTGGGATATACAAACACATAAAACACCCCCTCGCTGCTTGCAACCCTACTCCCTGCTACAAAAGGAAGGCAAATGTGGATTCAGGCTTGCTATATTTCAGGAAGGGTTAGTACCCATGGTTACAAGGGCCAACTGTATTTTGGCAGGGAAATGTAAAAGCTTTTCAAGTAGACCTCTGTATCCAGTGTTAGGTGGGTCTGTATGTATATACTGTATGTGAGGGATCTGCTCTCCATCTTGCTCAGGGCTCATTCCCTCCTTGGTCCTGCGGCTGTCATCAGGAGTATTATGGAGTGTGGGAGACACCTTGTGTTTTGACACAGTTGTCAACCATGTTGTGAGGAGAATACTTCAGTCCAACCTTCCAGATGGTCACCTGTCACCAGCTCATTAAAATATTTGGTTTTGTTTTGGACAACAGGGTGTATATTTGTTGATTGACCAACTGAAAGCGTTAGTAGCAACAAAAATATTTCGGGTACCTAACAGTTTTTGTACTGGTTTCACATGGCTTCACTGGGCTCTGTTTTTAGTCTTGCACTCCAGTGTATTTCACTCAGAGAGCTAAAACAAACYGTTACCAACCAAACAATTCCTTTGAAGTCTTTCAACAGGCTTCAACAGATGTATAATGACATCAGCATATTCACAGAACAGTCTACTAAGGCCCCAGTCCAGGTGCGGTGTGACCATATTTCAATATGCAATATGTGCCTTTAAGAAATAATATTTACTTCGAGACGTTCCAACAACCCTGACAGTCTTCCGTTCCTGACTGTTCCATTTAAARCTAGAATTCTTAATTGAAACAATAACAAAGCGGCACCCCGCCTCTGTTTTGGTATAAAGCTAGGGATGCAAGGACCGTCCATGCCCTTGCCATATTACATTTTGCTGCAAATATCCTACAAACTCAGTTTGAATATGCAAATTAGATCATGTTTTTTKGGTTAAAATGTGTAAACAGCTTTGAAATGTTGTATCTACGTAAACCAAATCACACGTACATTGAAATAAAATTGCTTCTCACAGAGAAAACTAAACTAAACATWCTAAATGTACTAAATCTACCAACGTCTTAGCAGATACAAATCCAATACAACTTGAAATCACCAGCATGCTAATGGAGAAAAGAGCAAGACTAGGGATATTTCCCAAATAAAATGTTCATTTAATTTGTTTATGTAGCTACAACATTTACATGAGAGAAATGTGAGCACTATGGGAATGTTGACCTTAGGATATTTAATAAAGGGGCAAAAAATCGAATCTAATTTTATTGGTCAAATACACAATGTTAGCAGATGTTAATGTGAGTGTAGTGAAATGCTTGTGCTTCTAGTTCCGACAGTGCAGTAATATTTAACAAGTAATCTAACAAATTCACAACGACTACCTTCTACATACAAATGTAAAGGGATGAATAAGAATATGCACATGTAAATATATGGATGAGCGATGGCCGTGTGGCGTAGGCAAGATGCAGTAGATGGTACAGAATACAGTATACACTACCGTTAAAAGGTTTTAAAATGTCCAAGGACATTTCTAAGTGACCCCAAACTTTTTAACGGTAGTGTATGCATATGAGATGAGTAATGTAGGATATGTAAACATGATTAAAGTGCCGTTATTTAAAGTGACTAGTGATACCATTATTAAGTCCATTTATTAAGGTGGCCAGAGATTTGAGATTTGAGTCTGTATGTTGGCAGCAGCCTCTCTCAACTACTGTCACATCCTGATCAGTTTCATCTGTCCTCGTTATTGTCTCCAGCCCCTCCAGGTGTCGCTTGTTTTCCCCAGTGTATTTATCCGTGTGTTTCCTGTCTCTCTGTGCCAGTTCGTCTTGTATGTTTCCAATTCAACCAGCTTGTTACCCCGTTCTCCTGCTTTTTGCATTCTCCTTTTTCTAGTCCTCCCGGTTTTGACCCTTACCTGTTTCTGGACTTTGTACCTGCATTCCTGACCTTTCTGCCTGCCTTGACCACGAGCCTGCCTGCAACTCTGTACCTCCTGGACTCTGATCTGGTTTTGACCTTTTTGCCTGTCCATGACTATTCTCTTGCCTACCCCTTTGGATTAATAAACATTGTAAGACTCCAACCATCTGCCTCCTGTGTCTGCATTGGGTATTGCCTTGTGCCTTGATAACTACAGAATTTACAAGAGCCAAGTGACAACTGAGCAATAGCTTTCAACCGTAAAAGTTTAAAAGATAATTAAAGCAGCAAAAACTAAATCAAACCCAATTCAGAACTATTGCCTTTTTGAGTGAACTTTAGAGAAGGTGACCCTGTGGAAGTCCTTTGTCCAAAGCTTGTTGAATGCATGCACTGAAACAATCAGAAAACACAAAAGAAAAGTGTAATTAGGATAGTGAAAACATTTTCTATTTTGGCATCTTAAAAGGTAGACACGGTGGGTAATGGGCTGGTTTGGTCTTGGAAAACAGGGTCAGCTGTTACAAAGTTGCCTTGATGTTGCTATGCTTCTCACTGAAACTGGCATTCTATATATTTTTCAGAAAGGAAACAAGGTTTCTGCCTTGTATAAATGCTACGTAAACAAATTATGTAGCTAGCATAAACTGGGACTTACTGTAGGCCTACTAAATCTGCCTTTAAATGTGTGGCAAACTGTTCCTAGAGAACCACAGTATACAAAAAAAAATTCCAGCCAAGCCACAATACAATTGATTCAAACGAATCAACTATGCTATGCAATCTAGACTTGGGACTTCATCATTAAGAGATTAGTTGTCTCTTCTTCCTGACCCGGGTGTATAAGGCTTGGGTGGAAGAAAATAAACATAATATTGAGTTATGCCTAATATTGCAATTCATATTATTTTCCCAAAATGGAATATGTAAACACATCTCAAAGCCATGCATGCAAGAAGCCTTGACTTGGTGCACACATATTTGTATGTCCTCAGTTTGATTGAAGCCCTCAATCTGTATTTTTGCCTTGTAACTGATTGCCTCTAGAAAGAGAGAAGGAACAACACATGATCAAATGTGCTAGCTACTAGTTTTACGCGTTGAAATATCTCATTGTTACAAATAAATATTGTATGGGCTACATTTATGAGAATAATACATGCATTTGCTTAGCTTATCAAGCTTGAAGACAATACACTCATTTATCATTCAAAACATGTTTTATGAGTGAGTGCACAACAAACATTGTTGATGCATCATCCCCATCATCCCCATTCCTCCCCATAAGAGAACCCATTGAAGAAACCTGGTTTGAGGTAGAACCCCTTTTATTCCAGGTAGTACCCTTTTGGGTTCCATATAAAACCCTTTCCTCAAATGATTTTACATGGAACCCAAAAGTTCTATCTGGAACCAAAAATACTTCTACCTGGAACCAAAAAGGCATGGGAACAGCCGAAGAACCGTCTTGGAACTGAACAGTATGCAATCAGAGATCTAGTAACCTCCATATAGTAAACATAATTTTCCTCCCTAGCTTACTCCCAACATGGTACCTTCAGCACTGAATTTTGAGCAACTACCTCTATACAAGGGAGCTAGGTTCTCCATTTCAATCAGCTTACTAAAGGTAACATTAGTAGCCTAGCAAGAGTACAGCTTTTCATGAGCTAGTGAGAGCAAGTGCAAAGGAGGCCAAGGAGGCAAGCAACTGCAATCAGAGAAGCAAATCACTTCTAAAACAGTACAGTAGCACCTCCTCTGGTACCTGCCGTACATGTGATTTCCTCTGGCAGTGAATTAAGTGGGGGAAATGTTTAGCTATTGTGTGTGTGTTAGGCTGATATGACCCAAGGTAAGATAGTTTTGTACAGGCTGTACCTGTTAGATCTGAATCGGTTTAGTAGGATCCTGGAGGATCTAACCAATGATTCTGGTAAGGCCTCTAAGAGATTCAAAGTGGACAAAAAGGGAACAAAGCACTACACACCTACAGGATGTGTCCTCATGAAATTTAAAATAAAAAAAATTCAGAAAGTGTTCCATGTGAATGAAATAACCATCACTCAACTCCCATTGTTTTTATTACAGTGTCCTAGTGTTACAAATGTTAAAGCCCACCTGGCTCATGCTATGCACCATCTATCCTCCAATCAAAGGTCAAACGTCATCATCACCATTTCCTGTTTCTCCAGAGGCATGATACACAGACGTACTAGAGCATCCTGACAACTACAACGCTGCAGGTCAGATTGAATGTATGATTCACGTCTCAACGACTAAGAAGAGGCAGAAAATGTTCTGCTGCATTAGAAAGCCAGTGGGATTCCAGAAGAACTTGATCATCAGGTTACAGCCTTGTCAAGATGCTCTGTTGTGGAGACTTATATGGCACCAAAGGGAGATTTGTACCTATAAAATATAAGGAGAAATGCATGGGAACGTATTTAGATTAAATGAGCCGTCTGATTTACTGTATTTCAAAGCTGGACCTACTGAACTCTTGAACTGTGACTCTATAGACCTTACCATACATTCACTCACTCACACACACCCCTACACATAGGCTAAAACACACACTCCCACACACACACGCTCACACACACACACACATCCACGCTACACACACACACTCCATGACTGTTGTTACTGGACTCCTGTGTATGATATGCTGCATTTATATTACTGCACAATGTGTGCTATTACTGGACAATCTATTGTACAATCCCCCTGGACATGTTTTAAATATCTGTCCTAGTTCGGTGACTGCCTTCTTGTTTCATACTGTGTATTATATTCTTGCTCAATGACTATTCTATTTTTGTTTCATCATGTTCTTATTTTCCTTTCTTTTTTTTTTTATAACTCTTTGCTTACCTATTTACTTGTTTCTAAGTAAGCATTGCATTGCACTGTGTACTTCATGTACATCGTTAACATGGAGAATAAACAAACGTGAACTTGAATCCAATCTGGGTGAGAGTTATTCAGAAACACAGTAGTTTTGCCCCTTGAGGCAGGGTTCAGAGGTCACATTTAGGTTTAGGTTAGTTCCTGGTTTAAGGATAGACAACCCTACACACATGGTAGGACTATAGCTTGAAAAACAAAGCACACATTTATGACCACAGAGAATAGGGATAAAGTGTCAACACCAATATGACCACAGAAGCAAGTGGATAAGAGATGTGGACAGAATCGTATGTATCTTTCAAAATCACTATGAGTTTAAAGAATGGATGAGGAAAGAAGAAAGGGAAATTGAGAGAGAGGTAAACGGGTTCTCTCTGCAGGCGTTAGTGAAGGGGAATAAATCAGATCATGTTGTACATTATGTGTAAATAGATATTTTCATTCATGCCTTAATAGATGCATGATGGATGCCACAACAGGAACGGAGCCAACGCATACGTCCCCATTGTTTTGGAAGGTAATGGCGTTATGTTATTTTAGTAAACGTGATGCGCTTTCAGCTCCCGAGTGGCGCAGAGGTCTAAGGCATTGCATCTCAGTGCTAGAGGCGTCACGACAGACCCTGGCTCGATTCTGGGCTGTATCACAACTGGTCGTGATCGGGAGTCCCATAGGGCGCCACACAATTGGCCCAGTGTCGTCCGGGTTAGGGGATGGTAAATTCGTAAATAAGAATTTATTCTTAACTGACTTGTCTAGTTAAATAAAGGATAAATAAAGAAATGCTTCATCAACATTTTTGTCACAGCTCGTGTTTTGTGACATAAGTAATTTGCCTCCACCACCCTAGGAAGGTTAAGTGATCTCTGATGATTATTTCTGTGTGGAGTCATTCCTGGCTGTGTGGAAGGGGAGTCTCAAGTGGCCACTCAGCCCAGCATGGACACCCTATTGTGGGATGTACAATGGGGTCTTTGAGAGAGAGAGAGAGAGAGAGAGAGAGAGAGA
>NC_036875.1:12883722-12902260 GCF_002910315.2 Salvelinus sp. IW2-2015 | reverse complement strand
AGAGAGAGAGAGAGAGAGAGAGAGAGAGAGAGAGAGAGAGAGAGAGAGAGAGAGAGAGAGAGAGAGAGAGAGAGAGAGAGAGAGAGAGAAAAGAGGGAGGGGAGCAGCACGAGAGAAATATAAAGGGATATTGCAACAATAGGGCAGTGGGAGTGGATATAAAATTGGGGAGAGAGGGAGTGGATATAAAATGGGGGGGAGAGAGGGAGAGGACGAGCATTATCATTCTACTTACAGAGAAGACAATGAAAGAAAAAGGTTTGGGGCCATAGGCTTCTCTCATCCCTCTCTTTCCCACTCACTCCCACACACTGACCGACCGACTGGGCCTAGGGATGTGTGTGGGGAAAGGGATTAGTTTACACCTGTTATTCACAACATTCCCTTTGGTGTGTTCTTCCCCTCAGTCTTCTGCTTTGTGGGCGTGAGACACAGACAATATTCCGCTTCTATGCAGGTGTTGAAATTTTCCTGAGAGGAAAAACAGAAACATTCTGCTGGTTCCATTTCTAAAAGGAGGCAAAAATACCCTCTTAGCCTGACGGTGGGTGTCTCTGCGTTTTCCTTTTCTCTGGCTGTTGGTTTCTCTCCAGCAGTGTGCTGGCAGCAGCCATGGCAGCAACCATTACTATGAGAAATGACAGCCAAGGCTGGGCCAACCTTCAGGCCTCTCACAGAGAATAGAACCTGAACAATCACACACACAATGCCCCATAAGTGCACACACACACACCACACACACACACACGTGCACTCACACACAGACACACATGTTAGGGCCATTTCAGACTGGCCCACACTACATGGCAGTCAGTGGCAGGTGAATATAGCTCCGAACAGGGAAGAGAAAGCTTGACCTTTATTCCCAGTGCGTCTCTTCAGCCTCTCTATATATTTGACTGGGAGGAGAGCCTCACAGACAAAAGGTGAAAGCACTTAGGATAACAGCGACGGCAGACTTCAACCATTTCAGAATTATAATAAATTATTTCCACTAAAAAGCCAAGAGCTGAATCGGCTTTGACTAAATCCATCTGTGCTTTTGACTGTGACCACAACACATTATGAAAATATATAAATGTGTTATGCCTCATTACAAATGAATGCTTCTTTGAAAAAACTAAACCTAAACAGACGTCAATTCTGAAAACCGAGCAAAACATGTTTTTACTGATGAGTCACATCTACGTTGTACTGAAATGCTCATTACTAAAATCAGTGAGCTGATGCTACTCCATGGAATATGCGTGCTTGAATGTTACAGCTGAACAGAAATGATGTTATTCTATGAAAACTTTAATGTACTGTATGTTCGTTCCAAATGAGTTGACTTGATGTTATTCCATGAAACAGTTGTGTAACATGCACAGCAATGTGGGCTAAAGCAGAACTGAGCTGATGTCATTGGTGCTTGTAAAGTACTACTGGTGTCATTTGTCTTTGTACAGTAGTGATGTCAGTGGTGTTTGTACAGTACTGATGTCAGGCGTGTTTGTAGAGCACTACTGATGTCATTGGTGTTTGTACAGTACTAATGATGTCATTGGTGTTTGTACAGTACTAATGATGTCATTGGTGTTTCTACAGTGCTGATGTCAGGGGGGTGTTTTCAGTATAGAAGTACTACTGATGTCATTGGTGTTTGTACAGTACTGATGTCATTGGTGTTTGTACAGTACTAATGATGTCATTGGTGTTTGTACAGTACTAATTATGTCATTGGTSTTTGTACAGTACTAATTATGTCATTGGTGTTTGTACAGTATTAAATGGAAAGGGGAAAGGGKGATRCCTAGTCAGTTGTACATCTGAATGCCATCAACTGAAATGTGTCTTCCGCATTTAACCCATCCCCTCTGAATCAGAGAGATGCGGGGGGCTGCCTTAATTGACATCAACATCTTCCTGATGTCATTGGTGCTTGTACAGTACTACTGTACAGTTCTACCATGCAGCTATTCTGGCAGTGGGGTGACATGGCGTCCAGTCCAGCACATTGGCTCTCAGACCACATCCAGGACCACTCAGCCTCATATTATTAATGTCTCCCAACCCGGATGGAGCCAGAGAAGGTGTGAGGTGTGACCGGATCGACACCCCCCAAGGGAAGGGGGTTCAGAGGGAGGGAAGTGTCAGCTGTGCCCAGCCTCCCCGGAGGCCCTCTCAGGGCCACAGGTGTATGGAGAGGCAGGGGGCTCGTAGTTCAACCCCACAGATGGTGCTCCGCTCGGGGACCCGGGGCGGCCAGGGAGATATGGCAGTGGAGGGATAGTTTGATGCTGTCAGGGTTGGGGCCATGGGCTTCTCTCTTTCCTACTCACTCCCACACACTGACCGACCGACCGGCCGGCCAAGGGATGATTAACGGGCAAAAGCCAGCTCCCCATCCATCTTCTTCCCTCTCTCCCTGCTCTCTCTCGCTCTCCCCTAAGTCGTGTCTCCCCTGTTGCTGACCTCTTTTGTCCTTGATCCTTTCAGAGGTTACTTCCTCTGTCTTTTGTCGTCATAACTCAGTCTACATAGGAGGTAGCAGTGATCTTGCGTGAGAGTGGAAGGGAATTGGCATTGGCTGAGTTTAAGCAGAGGCCCTTTGAGTAGTGGCGGGCTTCTAAGTAGAGGAAAAATAGATTCCAACTGACATTTCAATGGTGCTACATTTCAAGTACTCTCAAATTGTTGTAGTCCTCATGATAATGATTCATTCATCATTTAAAATAACATCACCGACACACTCACCCACTCTTGCACCACACACATACTCTTGCACACACACACACTCTACACACACACACACACACACCACACAACACACACACACACACACACACACACACACAACACACACACACACACACACACACACACACACACACCACACACACACACACACACACACACACACACACACACACACACACACACACAATTTGGATATTAAACTTGCCCCTGTTCTTCTAACCTTGGGCGTAGAAGGGTTCTGAACAATACTTCATGAGAGAGAGAGAGAGTAAATGCATTATTGCCCAGGCTTATTGGACTGAATTTCCAACGTCTTTAGGATCCATTTATACATCAGACATAATGTAATTTTCTAATATCCTTAACGGTAAGCTAAAAGGAAAGAAGACAGTGGGGAGTTAATTAAATCTGGAACATTTCAAGATTTTAATCATTGACTTGAGAGAAAACAGGGATTTTCTGTCCTTGTCCTTCTAAATAGAATAAGAAAAATGCATGTATTTAATTTCCTGGAAAGGTCTTCACATGATAGTTCAAAGGAAAAGCTGGAGCATTTTATATTAAAGCACAGCTCTCTACCTCTTGACTAGGGGTTTTCACATTAATTGCATTACTCAAATCCCAATCACACTCTCATCAGGCTTCATCAGCAGGAAATTGACCACATAGGCATTCAAATATAGATTTAGAAACAAGGAAAATATGTCCCAGAATTCTCTCCTGTTGAGCGTATAGAATAGTCGTCATTTTTAGACCATTTTAATTCAGTTGCCTCCCTGGATATATTCGCGATGCCCATGTTTTACAGTGACTTTCTTTGTTTTACTGTCTTCAACCAAATGCTTTCCAAAACTAGCAATGACTGACAGAAAATATCCTCTATCTAACAGTACAGTCATACATTTACCCAGCATGTTTGGCCTTGCCCATCTGTAAATAACCTGTGAACAACATGGCTGCATCACTGTTGCCATAGCAACAGGCTCGTAAACAGTTTTGCAGGCAGGGAACGAGGTGACCGTTGGATCACGCTTCCTGTACTGGCCTAGGGAGAGCAAAGCGACCATTATAGTGTGTCTTTGAGCTTCATCAAAGACCATTAATTCAGCTGTTTCATCAGCACTCCTCACACAGGGGAAAAAAGGCAGCTTTGACTATTATTATTATTTATTTATTTTTATTCATCCAGAAAATGTATTTAAAAAAGAAAGGGTAAGAGAAGAAAAATAAGTTTTAATTTACCAAACATATCCTTTAAAACACTGAGTCTATCCTTTTAAAACAGCATTAGTGTCTTTCATCTCCTCAGCACAGCACCATTATAAAGGCTTTAGAATATTTTGCTCTGTTTTGCAATTCATTAGTAGAGAGGAACGGGACACATTGGGGCTGGGAAACTTAGAAAAACTCCTTATAGTCCATTTATTTAGCCGTGATGTCAGCACCACCGGTCCCCTCCACAATCAAAGCTTTTAACACCTCTTCATTACTCCCTTCCTGCTGCCTGTAGGGGCATAGGACAACATTCTTAAGCCTGGAAGACTCTCTTAAAGTGCAGCCTCCAAATTACCTCAGTCTGTCTTCATAACAGTACCTAATACATAAGGACTTCACCAATGGGGAATACGTAACCAAACACAAACAAATATCTGGTTAAATGGACACCTGCCAGTTCATTGTAGGACCCTCCATTAGTCTAGTGTTTTGAGGAGATTCCTTCCAAACACATTTAACGAACCACGTCCCCTATGTTTCTTTCCTGTTTGTCATGGTCCTTCACGCCAGATGTTTACCATAATCTATCCATTCACCTACCTACCTTTAATTCAGCCTAGAATTCTCAATTGCAATGTTAAATGTTTGTCAATCATTTTGTTACAGAAAGGTTTAGACCGTGCCAAATCAAGAATAACATTCTTCCTACATAAAAAGCCTGATGGCTTTCACCATCGTGGCATCAAATTGTCCACATACATTTTCTCAAAACAGAATAAACGCATCTGCATCCACCCAAATGTGGATTTGGGGACACTAGGATCTCTCTCTCTATCTCTCTCTTTTTCTTAATCTCTCTCTCTCCCCCTATCCCCCTCTTTCTTGTCTCTCTCACTTTAATTACATCTTCCTTACTACAGTATATTACTGTCTCTCTATCTCGCTCTCTCTCTGCTCTTTCCCTCTCTGTCTCTGTCTTTCTCTTTCTGCTCTCTCAACGTTGTTATCTGCCACAGTGTTAATGTTCTCCTCATTCATCAGACAATGCCATATTCACATCCCTCACCACCTACAGGTGTTCATTAACATCAGAGAGGAGAAAGCTAAATGAAATAGTCAGCGGTGAATTAGGAGTAATTCCTCTCCCTTCATTTCACCTTGTATATGTACCACAGTGAAGCCCTGCTACCGCAACCATCCAGATACATGTCACCCTGTTGGCTGTGAAACAACATCCTTTTACTTTATTTATTTATTTTTACTTTATTTTTTCTCCCCAATTGGTAGTTACAGTCGTGTCTCATCGCTGCAACTCCCGTACAGACTCGGGAAAGGCGAAGGTCGAGAGCCATGCGTCCCCCGAAACACAACCAAGCCGCACTGCTTCTTGACACAATGCACATCCAACCCAGAAGCCAGCCGCACCAATGTGCCCGGCCCGACACAGGAGTCACTAGTGCGCGATGAKACAAGGATATCCCTGCTGGCCAAACCCTCCCTAACACGGACGACGCTGGGCCAATTGTGCACCGCCCATGGAGTGGGGAGTTCATTTTCCCTATGGGCCGGCTGAGACAGAGCCTGGGCTCGAACCCAGATCTTAGACCACTGCACCACCCGGGAGTCCCGAAACAACGTCCTTAGTGATTGCCTAAAAGCCCTGCAAAGGTTTTCAATCATTTAAAAAAACAAATGATGCAATGGAACCTGGGTAGGGACTCCCACAAGTGAAGAACGGTGGTTTGGCTAGTCACCTTGCTCCCTGGGTAAGAAAGGTAATTTCACTAAGGTGATTACTCCCGTGTTTGGCAGATAAGCCTGCATGTTGTTTCATGCAGGCATTATCAACAGACACCGCGCCCGGGGATTTCAATCTGCTCACTACATCAATTACAGCTTCATATCTCTGGATCTGCATCCACCCAAATGAGGAGGTGGGATGACTTCAAAATTACAGTACCCTGCCCTGAACTTTAGTCACTGTCACTAACCGGCTACCACCCGGTTACTCAACCCTACACCTTCAAATCTACTCTATGTACATAGGCATGGAACACTGGTCAATTTAATAATGTTTACATGCTGTTTACCCACTTCATATGTACAGTATATAATATATTCTAGTCAAGGCCTATCCTATTTAACTACTGCTGTATATGTACAATTATATCCTATGTATTCTACAGATATACTACATATTCTACACTCCATCATGTCTATACATCCCATCACATATACTCAGGACTCAAACATTGCTCGTTCGAATATTTCTTTATTTCTTTTACTTTTTAGATTTGTGTGTATTGTTGTGTATTGTTAGATATTACTGCACTGTTGGAACTAGGAACACTAGCATTTGGCTACACATGCAATAACATCTGGTAAATATGTTTATGCAACCAAATTTTTTTGACTTGATTTGATTTCTCGTCTCTCTCTCTTTAATCCTATCTCTTACTATATCACCCTTTCTCTCTCCTTCTCCCTCTCTCTCTCTCGCTCTTTCTCTGTGAGTCAACGTTGTTGTCTGTCACAGTGCGAATGTTCTCCTCATTCATCAGACAACGTGGTCATGTTCACGTCCTCCACCGCCTACTGGTGTTCATTAGCATCAGAGAGGGGAGAGCTAGACAAAATAACAATAAGTGGTCTATCACATCATCTAGCCAACCCTGGAGAGAGCGACAGACAGTCACCATCAAGTTCAACTTAATGTTCTCAGGCACAGATAAGAACCCATTAGTTCCTACCCTTGGGACATTATCAGAAGTGCATTGTCTGTCTGTTTATCAAGCATACTGCATGGAAAAGCAAGACGCGCTTCACACTTGTCCCTGTCACACAGACATCCTTTTTAGCCCCAAGTAAACATCTCCCTGTATTGCAAGATACAATACTTGTCAACAATGTAGTGTTTCCACCATATATTGTTGCCTGAGTTGTTCATATTTCACACCGCCTGCAGCTGTTCAACACCCTCATTAAGATAAGTTTCAAGTTTTATTAGTTGTATATTTTTCCATTGTGTTTTATGTCATAAACGACATTAAACCCAATGGAAAAATTATTCGGAGTACCTTAAATGATATCATGTGCAGAAAACACATCTCAGTAAATAAGAATTTGTTCTTAACTGACAAGTTAAATTAAGGTTAAATAAAATATAAAAAATACATCTCCATCGTTCATTGAAGTTTTCGTGTCATTTATAACAAAACCTTTCGATATTGCCAATCATTTCAATGACTATTTCACTAGTAAAGTGGAAAAACTCAGTAGTGAAATGACAACATTGAACAGTGATTGCTGCTTTGAATTTGGTAAAGTTAGTGTGGGAGAGGTGGAAAAACTATTGTTATCCATCAATAATGAGAAGCCACCAGGTATAGACAACCCTAACGGGAAACTATTGAGAATGGTAGCAGGCTATCATGCCACCCCTATTTGCTATACTGTAACTTTAACCAAAGCCTAAAGGAGTGTGTGTCCACAGGCGTTGAAGGAAGCTAAAGTAATTCCACTGCCTAAAAATAGCAAAGTATCCTTTGCTGGGTCTAACAGCCGCCCAATCAGTTTGCTGCCTGTTCTTAGTAAGCTGATGGGGAGGATTGTGTTTGAACAAATACAATGTTATTTTTCTGAGAACAAGATAATGACTGACTTTCAGCATGCATATAGAGAAATGCACTCAACTTGTAATGTACGGACTCAGATGACCGATGATTGGTTAAAAGAAATGGATGATAAGATGATAGTTGGAGCTGAACTGTTAGATTTCAGTGCAGCCTTTGTTGTTATTGATCATACATTGTTATTAAAAAAAGTCACTTGCTATGGCTTTACATCACCTGCCATCACGTGGTTGGAGAGTTATTTATCCAATAGAACCCAGAGAGTGTTCTTCAATTGAATCTTCGCTAACATCAGATACTGTATGTACAGTGCGGTGTCACTCAGGGCAGTTGCCTTGGGATGTTTCTCTTTATTTTTTACAAATTATTTTCCACTGGTCTTACACAAAGCTAGAATTACTATGTATGCAGATGATTCCACACTCTACATGTCAGCACTCCAAGCCAGTGAGCTCACTGAAATTCTAAATAAGGAGTTAGTCTGTATCAGAATGGGTGATTAATAATAAACTGGTCTTAAATACATCTTAAACTAAAAGCGTGTTATTTGGTTCAAAACCTTCTCTAAGACCTAAACCTCAACTGGAGTTGTACATAAAGGGTGTGACCATTGAGCAAGTTGAGGAAGCTTAACTCCTAGGTATAACATTGGATGATCAATTATCATGGTCAAGTCATTTTGACAGAGTTTATGGTGAGTTGGGGAGGGGTATTTCTATTATAGAAATATGTTCTGCGTTTTTGACACAAAAATCAACTGTACTAGTTGTTCAGGCTTGGTCTTGTCCCATCTTGATTACTGTCCGGTAATATGGAAAAAGCAAAGAAATACCTAGCAAAGCTGCAGCTTGGTGAAAACAGAGCAGCACACCTTGCCCTTCACCGCACATAAATAACTAAAAGCAACAACATGCATGCCAGTCTTTCCTGGTTGAGGGTTGATGAGAGATGAACTGCTTCTCTTCTAGTTTTATCATTAAATAACATTCAGCTCAGACACCCATACATACTGTACCCCACAAGACATGCCTCCAAGGGTCACCAAGTCCAAAACGAATTCACGGCAACGCACAGTTTAATACAGAGCTCCCTTTACTCAAGTTAACAGGAAAATTACCTTTAAACAACCGGATTAAACAACAACATAGAACGGCGGGGACTGTGAGGGGACACACAAACACACGCACACAAAGACACACTCTAACACACATAGTTTTTGTTGTTGTACTGTTTGTAAAAAAAAAAAAATTGTTGTATTGTTTGTATATCGTTGTATTTTATATTTGTGTGACTGTCCTTGTCTATCAGTGTTTTGTTCCTTGTCAGGTTTGGTGTTTTTTGTTGACCCCTGGAAGAGTAGCTGCTGCTTCTGCAAAAGCTAATGGAGATCCAAATAAACAAACAAACAATATGTGATTAGGTAACACCCTGTTTGGAGCTGGGACAGAGAAGCGGGGTGATGAGTGAGTGAGAGAGGTGTGAGAGGAGACCAGAGGGGAGTGAGGGAGGTGACAGAGCCCCAGCAGACGGCTGTTCCTCTGGGATATTTCCTCTAGGAGACAGACCCTTGGATCTCAGGAGACCTACCGGGAGACCCCCGGAGCCCTGTGCTGACGGATGCACAGGTGGCTGACCATGAGCAAGGCCAGGCTGCTAACAGACGGGCCCCGGCCCTACAGGATGAAGCTCAGACACAACACAGCTGAAGGAGGCCAGCGGAACTGGAACTGTCTGCATCAGAACACTCCAGAATGGCACCAACATTCTATAACATACAGTACCGGTCAAAAGTTTTAGAACACCTACTCATTCAAGGGTTTTCTTTATTTTTTTATATTTTCTACATTGTAGAATAAAAGTGAAGACATCAAAACTATGAAATAACACATATGGAATCATGTAGTAACCAAAAAAGTGTTAAACAAATCAAAATATATTTTATAGTTGAGATTCTTCAAAGTAGCAACCCTTTGCCTTGATGACAGCTTTGCACACTTTTGGCATTCTCTCAACCAGCTTCACCTAGAATGCTTTTCCAACAGTCTTGAAGGAGTTCCCACATATGCTGAGCACTTGTTGGCTGTTTTTCCTTCACTCCGCAGTCCGACTCATCCCAAACCATCTCAATTGGCTTGAGGTCCGGGGATGGTGGAGCCCAGGTCATCTGATACAGCACGCCATCACTCTCCTTCTTGGTAAAATATCCCTTACACAGCCTGGAGGTGTGTTGGGTCATTGTCCTGTTGAAAAACAAATGATAGTCCCACTAAGCCCAAACCAGATGGGATGGCGTATCACTGCAGAATACTGTGGTAGCCATGCTGGTTAAGTGTGCCTTGAATTCTAAATAAATCACACACAGTGTCACCAGCAAAGCACCCACTCACCATAACACCTCCTCCACCATGCTTTAGGGTGAGAAATACACATGCAGAGATCATCTGTTCACCCACACCGCGTCTCACAAAGACACGGCGGTTGGAACCAAAATTCCAAATTCCAAATCTAATTTGGACACCAAACCAGAGTCCATTGCCCATGTTTCTTGGCCCAAGCAAGTCTCTTCTTATTATTGGTGTCCTTTAGTAGTGGTTTCTTTGCAGCAATTCGACCATGAAGGCCTGATTCACACAGTCACCTTTGAACAGCTGATGTTGAGATGCATCGGCCTTGTCCGGGGGTATCGTTGGACGGGGCCACCATGCCTCCTGACCCATTCTGTCTCTGTCTACAGTATTAATGCTGCAATAGTTGTGTCAGGGGGCTAGGGTCAGTCTGTTATATCTGGAGTATTTCTCCTGTCTTATCCGGTGTCCTGTGTGAATTTAAGTATGCTCTCTCTAATTCTCTCTTTCTCTTTCTCTTTCTCTTTCTTTCTTTCTTTCTTTCTTTCTTTCTTTCTTTCTTTCTTTCTTTCTCTCTTTCTTTCTTTCTTTCTTTCTCTCTTTCTTTCTTTCTTTCTTTCTCTTTGCTGTTTTCAACTCTCTAGAGACAGCAGGAGAGGTAGAGATACTCTGAATGATCAGCTATGAAAAGCCAACTGACATTTACTGACCTGTTGCACCCTCAACTACCACTGTGATTATTATTATTTGACCCTGCTGGTCATCTATGAACATTTGAACATCTTGGCCATGTTCTGTTATAATCTCCACCCGTCACAGTCAGAAGAGGACTGGCCAGTCCTCATAGCCTGGTTCCTCTCTATGTTTCTTCCTAGGTTCCGGCCTTTCTAGGGAGTTTTTCCTAGCCACCGTGCTTCTATACCTGCATTGCTTGCTGTTTGGGGTTTTAGGCTGGGTTTCTGTACAGCACTTTGTGACTTCAGCTGATGTAAGAAGGGCTTTATAAATAAATGTGATTGATTGATTGATCTGTTACTTGAACTCTGTGAAGCATTTATTTGGGATGCAATTTCTGAGGCTGGTAACTCTAATGAACTTATCCTCTGCAGCAGAGGTAACTCTGGATCTTCCTTTCTTTCTTTCCAGTCCTCATGAAAGCCAGTTTCATCATAGTGCTTGATGGTTTTTACGACTGCACTTGAAGAAACTTTCAAAGTTCTTGACATTTTCCGTATTGACTGACCTTCATGTCTGAAAACAATGATGGACTGTTGTTTCTCTTTGCTTATTTGAGCTGTTCTTGCCATAATATGGACTTGGTCTTTTACAAAATAGGGCTGTCTTCTGTGTACCCCCCTACAACTGATTGGCTCAAACGCATTAAGAAGGAAAGAAATTCCACAAATGAACTTTTAAGAAGGTACACCTGTTATTTGAAATGCATTCCTGGTGACTACCTCATGAAGCTGGTGGAGAAAATGCCAAGAGTGTGCAAAGCTGTCATCAAGGCAGAGGGTGACTATTTGAAGAATCTCAAATATAAAATATATTTTGATATGTTTAACACTTTTTTGGTTACTACATGACTAGGTCTTCCATATGTGCTATTTCAAAGTGTTGATGTCTTCACTATTATTCTACAATGTAGAAAATAGTACAAATAAAGAAAAACCTTTGAATGAGTAGGTGTTCTAAAACTTTTGACGGTAGTGTATACCATTAGGAGGAGTGGTGATAGCAAGAGCCAATAAAAGACAGCTACTAATATAACTGTATTATCTTATACAGACAAATATAATTGATTATAGTCACTGACTGATAACTATTTGTACAAATACTKGGCACAATACCACATTATGTTTGGATGTCTATTATGTGTAGATTGAATTAGTTTAATGATATTCAACTGACATGTTTATTAATTATTATTGTAAAGAATGTATGTTTTCAGAGGACACCATAGAATACTCATGAGAAATCAGCTGGCTAATTTGTTATGCACATACAGTTACTGTAGGTAGAGCGATCCAGGCCCAGCTGGGAGGAGACTAACTGTGAGTGCCGGTAGTGACAGGTCACAGCTATGTACTCGAACATAAACACCTCGGAGTCTGACTGCACACCAGATCCAGGACCCAGACTGCAGAGGAACTCCCCAAGCCCCCAGATCCCTCCTCAGACGCAAGCTATTCACACATGCACGCAATCAGACCTCCTCCAGCATGGGGCCACGGCCGGGATCAGGGGGGGGGGGGGCGTGGAACTGTCATTCAGCCCAGGTCTGGCCTCCTGGGTCAGGTACACAGTGCTGGTGTGCTGGGTTCTCTGGTCCTCTGAGTTTGGTAMAATTCTGAGGGAAGGGCCTGGAGAAATTTAACCACTCTCAAATTCACAGACAGAGGTATGGATGCAAGGTCTGACCATCCATTATATCAAAAAGTATATTTTTAACCATGTTTTGAGGCTATACAGTGCTACAGGTTGACATTGTTTTCAAACATTGGCGTCAAACAAGCTTATATTTTGGAATTTAATTGGGTATGGCAGTTGAACTAAGCTCATGAGGCATTTCTAAGTTATATTCTTGTTGTCTCAAAGTGGGGAGATGAGCAGGGCTGGTGGACAGTCGATCCAAGTTTATTATTTGAGAACTTAAAGTGGACTCTTGACTTTTCAGACAATCAAAATCCATCGATCTGAATGTTTTGTTTGTGTCTGTGCAAGAGGGGTTTGGTAAATTGCCCATGATTATGTCTTGATTAGCCATTGATGTTATTCTCAACAACTTTGGCAACTTCATATTGCAGAGTTTGTTTTGTTCCCATTTGAACTCATTATGAAAGTTGCCACATAAGCTATTGGGCTTCCATTTTGGTACATCTCTTTAAAATTCAGATCTAAATTCAAACCAATCAACTCCCGTGGTTCATAAGTTATGCCATGCCTGGCATGGAAACAAACAGAACCGTAACCTCCAATTAAATTAAATCACACAGAACAGAAAATACAAGTCCCCAGCTTTCCATTTTGCTTTTCATTATCACCCAAGTGCTGAACAAAGTCAAAAGCAATCGAAGTCCCCACTTTCAAAAAACGAGAACGACCCCCCCCCCCACAACTTACTTTACATACAGAACAAGAGTGCATTTAATTTTTCTCCTAATTACGCTAATGGAGGTTTCTTTGTTGGACTAGGTGCTACCAAACGGAGGAAGTAAAGGAAAGAGGCTCTCAGAGCTCAAGGTTCCATTGTCTGGTAAAGCCCCTGGCTTACACTGCCAGGCAGAGGGGACCGACGGTAATTAGTTTAGCGCTCTCAGCTTCGCCCTCTGCCAGGAGAGGGCTTTACCCACAGAAAGGTAACTCCGGAGTCAGCCTACAAGGAGGCTCAAACATCATTCAGGTCCTGGAGAGAAGGGATAGGGTCAATACAGGGAAGTGAATCAAATTTTTCAATTTCTTTTTTCAATCATAAAATGTTATTTCAGTTGAGTTATCCAAAACCGGGGTTGGGAAGTAAGGGATTACAAAAAACTATAACTGTAATATTGTAATCRGATTATAGATACTCTCGAAAAACGAGATGATTTCTTCTAGGATTACTTTTAAATTCAGAAAGGATATGTGCAACAACAAAAAAATGGATGACACTTTTATGTTGACATTCAAATCAGCATTGAAAAAAGGCGCAAATTTACATTTGTACCACCTGAGCGAGTCTAACCACAAGTCAGAGACCACTATGATGACCCACAAAATGCGTTTGATGGATCGCAGGAAAAGAGTAGGAATAAGCTTTTGTAGGCTACAGTCCAAACCACACTATATACACAAAAGTATGTAGACACCCCTTCAAGTGAGTGTATTCGGCTATTTTAGTTTCTGACAGGTGTATAAAATCGAGCACACAGCCATGCAATCTCCATAGTAAAACATTGGCAGTAGAATGGCCCGTATTGAAGAGCTCAGTGACTTTCAACGTGACACTGTCATAGGATGCCACCTTTCCAACAAGTCAGTTAGTCAAATATCTTCCCTGCTAAAGCTTCCCCGGTCAACTATAAGGACTGGTATTGTGAAGTGGAAATGTCAAGGAGCAACAAAGGCTCAGCCGCAAAGTGGTAGGCCACACAAGCTCACCGAATGGGACCGCCGAGTGCTGAAGCACGAAGCGTGTAAAAATCATCTGTCCTTATTTGCAACACTCACTACCGAGTTCCAAACTGCCTCTGGAAGCAACGTCAGCACAAGAACTGTTCGTAGGGAGCTTCATGAAATGGGTTTCCATTGCCGATCAGCCACACACAAGCCTAAAATCACCAAGCGCAATGTCAAGCGTCGGCTGGAGTGGTGTAAAGCTTGTCGACGTTGGACTCTGGAGCAGTGTRAACGTTTTCTCTGGAGTAATGAATCACGCTTCCCCATCTGCCAGTGCGATGGACAAATCTGAGTTTAGCGGATGCCAGGAGAACGCTACCTGCCCCAATGCATAGTGCCAACTGTAAAGTTTGGTGAAGGAGGAATAATGGTCTGGGGCTTTTTCAGGGTTCGGGCTAGGCCCCTTAGTTCCAGTGAAGTGAAATCTTAAACTTGACAGCATTCAATGACATTCTAGACCATTCTATGCTTCTAACTTTGTGGCAACAGTTTGGGGAAGGCCCTTTCCTGTTTCAGCATGACAATGCCCCTGTGCACAAAGCGAGGTTCATACAGACATGTTTTTTCCAGATTGGTGTGTAAGACGTTGACTCCCTGCATAGAGCCCTGAATTCAACCCCATCGAACACCTTTGGGATAAGTTTGAACGCCAGCTGCAAGCCAGACCTAATCGCCCAACAACAGTGCCCGACCTCACTACTGCTCTTGTGGCTGAATGGAATAGAAGTCCCCGCAGTAATGTTCCCAACATCTGGTGGAAAGCCTTCCCAGAAGAGTGGAGGCTGTTATAGCAGCAAAGGGGGGACCAACTCCATATTAACATGATTTTGGAATGAGATGTTCGACGAGCATGTAGTGTACGTCTTCCAATGGTGTGACTGCTGTCGGCATCCAAAGATTATCCAAATTGAATAAATGCTTAGAGGTAAGGACGACAGCAATGGCATAGTCTACCGGCGGTACGGATATCACTTATTATTAATATCTTCATAGTGCATTGATGTGAATCACATTGCTGCTCTCTCATTTAGCTATTTGTAGCTTACGGATTGTGGTTGTTGTGGATGGCTGTATATTCACAAATGTATTTGTGTATTTTAACCCAATAATGGTTCAATTTACGAAGTTTAAGTTGCCTACCAATCATTGTCTTGCGACCCGTGAAACAGCCAGTGAAAATGCGCTCTTGCAACAGCTGCATAGTGCGGATCCCAGCCTATGGAATAGAAGTTTGAGGGAGTTCCTCCCTAAACTCCTCCCTAGAATTGTGCTCCATACTGTCAAAAACAAGTTACATTTATTTAAGTAGACCGTGAGTGGGGCTTTTGTTGCTGTATCCAATTTGAGGTGATTCAAAAACAAAATCCATAGGCCTAACGGACATTTGCTCAATCAGTCAAGGTGAAATCTGCAGTTGCTACATCAATTTTAGGATTGATAAATGAATGATGTATACTCATTGTTTCTTGAAGAATATAACTTATAAATGCCTAATGAGCATGGCGCAACTGTCGTACCCCACGAGAACCCAAAATATAAGCTTGTTTTGCAAATGTAAACAAACACGGTATAGCCTCAAAACATGGTTAAAACAATACTCTTGATCTCCTGGATGGTCAGTTCTTGCATCCATAGCTCTGTCTATTAATCTGAGAGTAAATACAATTCTCCAGGCCCATCCCTCAGCATTTTACCAGAGGCAGCGTATCCGCTTTGTTATTGTTTCCACTGTGGATTCGCCATTTAAACAGCTGCAAATGATCAAGATATCGAGATGTCATTTTTAAAAAAAGTCAACAATAGGCCGATAGCAAATGCAGCATATGGAATACATTTTTCACATGCTAATAGAACTTTTCGGTAATGCTCAAAGCATGCCATTCGATGAGAGCAGCATTTATTTTTCAACTCAAACCAATGAGCCCAATCAGTCTTCCATGACAACAAAATCATAAACAACAGAGTAGGGCAGGCTTATAAGTGCTTAGCTTTTGGGTTATGCTCAGGTAAAACTTGGCTAATTATACTTCCATATTTCCAAGTCCTATTCTTGAAGATCAAGGGGTATTCAATTCCTTGGAATGACTGGAAACCTGACAGACTCAAGGTTTTGCTCGCCTGAGGTAGAGTATCTCATGATAAGCTGTAGACCACACTATTTACTAAGAGAGTTTTCATCTATATTTTTTGTCGCTGTCTATTTACCACCACAAACCACCACAAACCGCACTCAATCGGAGACTTTAATGCAGGGATACTTAAATCCGTTACCTAATTTCTACCAACATGTTAAATGTGCAACCAGAGGGGAAAAAAACTAGACCACCTTTACTCCACACACAGAGACGCATACACAGCTAACCCTCGCCCTCCATTAGGCAAATCTGACCATAATTATATCCTTCTGATTCCTGTTTACAAGCAAAAACTAAAGCAGGTAGCACCAGTGACTCGGTCAATAAAGAGGTGGTCAGATGACGCAGGTGCTAAGCTCCAGAACTGTTTATGTTAGCACAGACTGGAATATGCACAGCCATCTTCTGATGGCATTAAGGATTACACCACATTATTCACTGGCTTCATCAATAAGTGCATTGATGACGTTGTCCCCACGGTGACCGTACGTACATACCCCAACCAGAAGCCATGGATTTCAGGCAGCATCCGCACTGAGCTAAAATGTAGAGCTGCCGCTTTCAAGGAGCAGGACTCTAAACTGGACTAAGATTGAATCGTACTACACCGTTTTCGTCGGATATGGCAGGGCTTGCAAACTATTACAGACTACAAAGGGAAGCACAGCCGCGAGCTGCCCAGTTACACGAGCCTACCAGAAAAGCTAAATTACTTCTATGCTCGCTTCGAGGCAAGCAACACCGAAGCATGCATGAGAGCATCAGCTGTTCCGGATGACTGTGTGATCACTCTCTCCGTAGCCGATGTGAGTAAGACCTTTAAACAGGTCAACATTCACAAGGCCGCGGGGCCAGACGGATTACCAGGACGTGTACTCCGAGCATGAACTGACCAACTGGCAGGTGTCTTCACTGACATTTTCAACCTGTTCCTGAATAAGTCTGTAATACCAACATGTTTCAATTAGAAAACCATTGTATCTGTGCCCAAGAACACTAAGGTAACCTGCCTAAATGACTACTGACCCGTAACACTCACGTCTGTAGCTATGAAGTGCTTTGAAAGGCTGGTCATGGCTCATTCCCATCCTCTCTTGGCGCAAAGAACAGAAAACTCCAAAAGTCCCAATAAACGTTGAATAAACTGATAAAACTCGGTTGAAAAACCCTACTTTATGATGTTATTATCATATGTATCAAATAAAATCAGAGCCGGAGATATTCGCCGTGTATACCGAACGCTTTTCAGAAGACAATGTCGAGGTCCCTCGCGCGCCGTCGAAGACAAAGAAAATACCGGACCTGTCACTCCAAAAGCTCTTGTTCGGCCTCAGATCAAGCTAGACACCCCATTCCACCTTCCACTGCCTGTTGACATCTAGTGGAAGGCGTATGAAGTGCATACATATCGATAAATAAAAGCCAGTTGAATAGGCAGGCCCTGAAACAGAGCCTCGTTTTCAGAGATTTTTCACTTCCTGTATGGAAGTTTGCTGCCAATGAGTTCTGTTTACTCACAGATTAATTCAAAGCAGTTTTAGAAACTTCAGAGTGTTTTCTATCCAATAGTAATAATAATAATATGCATATTGTATGATCTAGAACAGAGTACGAGGCCGTTTTAAATTGGGCACGATTTTTTCCAAAGTGAAACCAGCGCCCCCCTATTGACAAGAAGTTAATTCTTAAAACTGTATTGTTTGGTTAAGGCTTGTAAGTAAGTATTTCACTGTAAGGGTCTAACCTGTGTATTCGGCGCCACGTGACAATAACATTGAATTTGATACATTTTATTAAGCTATAGCCTAATAGATATATTGATCTGTTTTGAAGAGAAAGCAATGGTTAGAAGAAGCCTACATAACTAACCCATGAAAGTAAATGCAACATCTGCCTATGTAAAGCTAACATGGATTTATCTTTATAGATGTTATTCAATTGGTAATATTAATGTAGTCTTCTTCTAATGCCTCTTAGGGGGAAAGTAATCAAAAGTAACAAAGTAATTATTACTAAAAGTAATTTTGGTAATAATTTGGACAGGTAACTAGTAACTGTAATGGATTACATTTAGACAGTAACCTACCCACCCTGTCTAAAACATAGACATAAAGTATACAGTGTATCTAGGCCCATATTGCGAACATCTGTGAACGGTTGTTTTTCTTGTTTATCCAATCATTGCTGTTTTAATGCTTGTTGTTTTTTGAGCGGTGGTGCTCACACCTCAGTGATCATGCTCGATGGTTCTCAACCCCATATCTGCCATTTTCCCAGCCCTTTGCCCTGAATGAATGGATACCCTCTCCTCCTC
>NC_036875.1:12869373-12882814 GCF_002910315.2 Salvelinus sp. IW2-2015 | reverse complement strand
CGCCTTGATGTTAGTTGAATAATAATATAATGCATAGCTCTGATCGGGGTAGGCTGTGGCCTTCATCACTACCTTCATCGAGGAAAAACCAGACAAGTCACATTTCCTTAGAAAAGCCCATCTGAAGCTGTCCACATCTGCCTGGTTCTCCAGTGGGAGCCAGCATATGAAGTGCCCTGGACTAAGCGATAGGCTTTCTAAGTGTGTAATCATTTGTTTCTCCTCTGGGACTGTGTGAACCCAACGCTGGTTAATTGATGAAATCCCAGCGATTAAAATGCACCTTAGGAATCTCATTAAAGCCCTCCACGCGTCGATGGCTCTGCTTCAGACTGATGTTTTTCTCCTGGAGCCCAAGCAGGAGCAGACCAGGCCGGATTTACCCGGATAATGGTATTGGTTTCACATCAAGTAGGAAGCAGGATGGAGACAGTGGATAAGCAAAGTTGGGACAGCTTCTTTCTCCCTCTATACTTCTCTCACTCTCTCTCCCTCTTCAATCTCTGTCCTTATTCCTTAAGCCCACCTACTCAGGCAACCAAAATAACATTGATTTCCCATTATGTGTAGCAAGGCTCCTGCTGAGGAGGTCCTGTCGGTTGACTGGTTCTCAGACCTGACCTCAGAGAGAGTTTTGCACTGTGGTATCGATGTGATCCTGTGCTTGCGTTCCCAAAACAAAGTGATTGAACATGGTGCTGTCACACTAGCTGCCCTGGGATAGGGCTACAAAGTCTGGGAGGGGACAGGCTGTCTGAATAAAGGCTAGGCCTCATTACTTAGTTTAACCTCCAACTTGGTAAGCAATTGATCAATTTCAACAACAAGAGCAAGACTGTCAATAGTCCTTTCAGAGTCATAGCATGAAACATGGTTATCTAAGCGCCGTGCATATCAGTTGGTGATGTGAAAACATCCTGAAGATCACTCAGGGGAGAATATCCTATCAGAGGTAAACAACTACACTTTAAAAAGTGGGACAACGCTGTTGTTTATCTGAAGTGCTTTTACTGATTGAGAGATTGAAAATGATGCTTGGGTTCATTCAACCAACCAAAATAAAATAACAACATTKGACAGATCAATGTGATTTTTTAAATTGAATGAAAGCTCTAAAATTGCAATGCAGATTGAATATCGGTGGGGGCAATGTAGCAGTGGCAGCAGCCTATCAGAAGAGTTGGGGGCGTGGCGTATTTGGGATTTGGCTTTAAATTTGCTATTTTTGCCCATCCGTGAGAGTGAATGTCATTCTAGTTAATCTGGTCTACTGTAGTCGTTATTCACATGCAGATGTATACTGACAGCACATGTAAAGATACTTGAATAAGTGGATGTGGTGCTAAAGAGCCTGATAAAGTTTTGGTAATTGCTTGCTTGTAATGTTGTGGCTACTAAATGTGAAAGTAATGTTTCTTGATTTACAGGGAAGTCATGTAATTTATTGTAACCTAATTGAAGAAGTTTGGTTTATTCCAGATTAAAAGTGAATTTGTAACAAGATAACAAAAAAAATGGGTTGTGTTCACATGAAATATTTGTTTTTATTTGTTATTTATTGGGTTTAACCAAAGGGGAAAGTAAATTGAGTGTTGAAAGAAATAGGTTGGAACTTGAAATATAGGTTTGGTAATAATCAAAGACATGAAAGGAAGTGACACAGTATGAGACACATGAAGTGGTGCTGGAGTACCAAAGTAACATATTGATAACAGAAGGTCTCTCCCAGAGGACCACGAGGCATTGAACTACAGACCTGTCTCTGCTCGATGTACTGTATCTGTTCACACATGACCTCTGGGCTGCAGCGTAACCCTCAGTGACTCAACAGTGCAGCTGTGAATCCAGCAGAATGAGAAGAGAATGTTCAAAGGTCAAGGATGAGGTCATCAATATACACACAGAACACAGAGCTGAAGCAGAAAGGTTTTCAGTAGGGCTTTTCAGCCGCAGTTGCTGTGCAGTTGTTTGATTGTCGTTCACCAAAGGGAGCAATTCACTCCTTGGATTAGGATAGACTGTTTTAAGATCTCTTTTAAATATGTCCACAGTTTCAGACGGCTATTCCAGAGGGTGGGGGCAGAGTAACTAAAGGCTGCCTCAATGCATATTGGTCCTAAGCTTTGGGATAGTTTAAAGGCCAGTGCCAGAGGACCTGAGGGACCTCCTGGGTACGTAACTTAAAAGCATGTCTGACATGTACTGGGGTGCACAATCATGAATTGATTTAAAAACCAATAAAATAATCTTAAAATTTATTCTGAAACTCACAGGCAGCCAGTGCAGAAACCTTATAACCGGTGTAATGTGTGCTCTCCATCTGGTCTTGGTCAGTACCCGTGCTGCAGCATTCTGTATGTTTTGCAGTTGACCAATGGCTTTTTTAGATAGACCAGACAGGAGAGCATTAGAGTAGTCAAGCCTGATTGTAATAAAAGCATGGATGAGTCTCTCTGTATCAGCCTGAGAGAGAAATGGCCCCACCTTGGCAATGTTCCTCAGGTGGTAATAAGCTATTTTGGTCACATTCCTAATGTGTGATTGGAATTTAAGTTCAGAATCTAAAATAACAGGTTTTTTACCTTTATTGCCCTTGAATGAAAATGTGTGGCCATATTCTCTCTCTGTGCTTTGGCTCCAAAAAACCTCAGAAGTTGTGAGCCTTCCAAGCATTTACAGTGCATTTGAGAAAGTATTCAGACACCTTGACTTCTTCCACATTTTGTTACGTTACAGCGTTATTCAAAAATGTATTACATTGTTTTTTCCCTAATTTTTTTCCTTTATTTAAATTGGCAAGTCAGTTAAGAACCCATTTTTATTTACAATGATGGTCTATCCCGGCCAAACCCTAACCCGGACAACGCTGGGCGAATTGTACAGCGCCCTATGGGACTCCCAATCACGGCCGGTTGTGGTACAGCCTGGAATCGAACCAGGGTCTGTAGTGATGCATCTAGCACTGAGATGCAATGCCTTCTGGAAGATTCTCCCCTCCACAGAGGAATGCTGGAGCTCTGTCAGAGTCACCATTGGGTTCTTGGTCACCTCCCTGACCAAGGCCCTTCGCCCCGGATTGCTCAGTTTGGCCGGGCGGCCAGCTCTAGGAAGAGTCTTGGTGGTTCCAAACTTCTTTCGTTTAAGAATGATGGAGGCCTCTGTGTTCTTGCGGACCTTCAATGCTGCATAATTGTTTTGGTACCCTTCCCCAGATCTGTGCCTCGACACAATCCTGTCTCGGAGCTCTACGGACAATTTCTTCAAGTTCATGGCTTGGTTTTTGCTCTGACATGCACTGTCAACTGTGGGACCTTACATAGACCTTTCCAAATCATGTCCAATCAATTGAATTTACCACAGGTGGTTTCCAATCAAATTGTAGAAACATCTCAAGACTGATTAATGGAAACAGGATGCACCTGAGCTCAATTTCAAGTCTCATAGCAAAGGTTCTGAATATTTATGTATTGTAAATATGGTATTTCTGTTTAAAAAAAATTATACATTTGCAAAAAAAATAATTACCTGTTTTCGCTTTGTCATTATGGGGTATTATGTGTAAATTGATGAGGATTATTTCATTTTTTATCCATTTTAGAATAAGGCTGTAACGTAACAAAATGTGGATAAAGGGAAGGGGTCTGAATACTTTCCAAATTCACTGTAAATCACTAATACAGTCTAATAATTTGTCTGTGGAGTTCAAATCCTCTGGTGACACAGAAATGTAAAGTTGTGTATCATCGGCGTAGTAGTGAAAATCCATGCTGTGCTTTCTGATAACGCTGCCAAGGGGTAAAATATATAAACTGAACAGTACCAGACCCAAAATCAAACCTTGTGGAACGCCACATGTGATATGTATTTCTCAGAGTTATGTTCGCCAAGGGTGAAAAAAACTTGACCGGTTAAATAGGTCCATAAACCTATTTAGAACTGGACCGGAGAGGCCAACCCACCGTTCCAGTCTGTATAAACTCAATGACAGTAAAAGGTATTTATACTGCACTGATTTGAATAATATAAAATCAAGGAAGTAAAGCAGATATACTGAATTTCAACACAACATTTAACTTTAATATAACATCAAAGTTTAGCACTGGAGAATTCCTGTGGTCAAATTCAATATCACTTGCTAATTCAACAGTCACAGAGTACATTAACTGGTAGTCACCCTCTGTTCCCAAGCAGTTGTCAATCACGCTAGTCTGACACGCCCTGAGCTGTGTGCTGCTGATTTGGAGAGCTCATTAACCCAGGCCTGTTTGGAGGAGAGCGTGCCCTGTCTGTCCTAGGCCCAATGTCAGACGTTCCTCCGGGCAGAGACAGGCTGATCAGTAGTGTTGAAATATTGGGCTCTGTCCATTAAATTGCTGGGAGTTTATATATGGAGTGTGYGACTTTCTTTCTTTTGATAGTTTATAGAAATATTGGTCTCTACCTGGTCCTGGAGATATAATATAAAGAAGTAACATACTGTTGTTACACCGTTAAGACTGGAGAATGAGAAAGGACAATATTCACATGGATTTGAAAGGTATGATACTGTATGTTCAGTGAAACAACAGAGGTGGAATCAACAAAGTGTTGACCAGACCTCAACACTATTTAACTCTTTATTTCCTTTTATTCTTTCTGTTTACACATTTTCATTCAACCATGCATAGGGCAAAGCTATCATTAAACAAGACGCTGGATCAGAATTCAGAACGCTGACTTGGAACACTGAGCTTCTCCATGTCGGATGCCAAGATGTTATGACATGAAGAAATAGTGCCTCTAAAACTATTCTGCCACTGCAGGAACATAAATCATTATTACCACAGAAAACACAAGGAAAATGGAATTGAGGAACGAACAAGGGAAAAGAGGAAATCGAGGAAACATGCATTAAATGTGCTTTGGTTTACTCTTGTTTGCTTTTATAGTTTGGTGTTATTTATTTTGAATGGGAGGGCTCCTTGTGTAATGTGGGCTGGGATCTAAAATAACGGAGGCTGGATGGTGCAGATGGAAATGACCACTGAATGGCCAATTGAGACCACTAATGTCCCTGGACTAGTGTTGACCACACTGTCTAGCATCCTCCTCATGGCTAAATATAGGATGGAAATATCAAGCAGTAAATATGGTCATGGGAAGGAAGAGCTGAGCAATCACAAAAGTTCAGCATGGGACTGGAAGCAACAAGACAAATTAAGAAAACAAGGGAAATTTGGCATGTTTTTTTGCACCTTTATTTAACTAGGAAAAACCCATTGAGACACATAGTCTCTTTTGCTAGGGAGACCTGGCCAAGAAAGCAGTAGCAAAATTGCTCAAGGGAAGTGTTTAAGGTGAGGGTTTGTTCAGACTTTATGAAGTCCTATCCGACCTGTCTACTGAATTCAGGGAATTGCACTGACTGACTTTGTACCCGTCTTTCTCTTCTTCCAGCTTTTGGACTATCTTGTCATATCTTGCCCTTCTACATTTGATCAGGGTCTTCTTTTTGAGACAAGTTCCTGTCAGACTTAGCTTGAGTTGTGGTGAATTCACTGACTTTGTACCGGTCATTTTCTCAATTGATTGGGTTGGATGGGGAGCATCGCTGGCAACTATTTTCAGGTCTCTCCAGAGATATTTGATCGGGTTTGATTGTCACATCTAGCCAGTTTCCCTGTCTACATTTTATAGGCCTAACCTTGTTCATTTTCACCCCGGTTACCTAACATAAGCTGTGTGGGTGGTAGGAGTGGAGAAGCGTCTAGCCTGTCTATTCCTTTGGCAGTGCTACCCTTTTCTCCACTTGCAGATTCTCCTGTGAATTTGGCTTCTTAAACATGGGTTTATTCATGGCTCCCTGGCTGTGTGATAACCCCTCTCTCTCTAACGGGGGCTGTATGCATCTGTATAAATGAGGTGCTGCTGCGTACGTACATTTCCCCCTGCAGGTATTAATCATTCAGACTGAGCAGGACTGTGTCTGATGTCTGGACTACACTTACTTACATTCACAGGTTTCTTTATCTGTACTTGTAAAGCTGAATGGATGTCTTAAGCCCCTATTCTCTAGCTACCCAATGCGACTCTGTCATTGTCGTTTCCTCCACTATCTCCCTCGCCTTCCTCCATTCTTACCATCCTTCTTGTGTTTGCTCTCACTCTCTCCTTCTCTCTGTCTCAGACTATTCTCTCTCTCAAACCCCTCTATCCCCTTTTCTCTTGCCCCCGTCGCTCATGCAATAGTCGGTTTCGTCCGTCTCTTAWTGTGAGGCATTTTCTATGTTTTCCTATAGTGATCTGTGCCAGAGAGGAGCCTTGGGAGGAGAACACTGTAGTACCATGGACCTGAACCAACCAAGCTGCATCTTCCTGTAGAGGTCAAGCTATCCTGAAGTCCATCTTTTCTCGACAGCTGATTCTACGCTCCTTCTTCCGAACCTGAGGGGGGCAGTGTGCTGTTCTGCAGTGTTCTGCTCGACACAGCCACCAGGCAGCTCAGAGAAACAGCTAACAACGTGGCTGCAGGGCGGTGTGACCCTGACTCAAGCCAGTTCTGAAGAGGGCGGGCTGCCTGGCTCTTAGCCAGCCGTGCAAGCTGTGTAAAAGTCCTGCGGCCCCATCCCACATAGCCAATGTTACATTGGTTCCAGCCCCTCTCTGCTTCTCTATGCTTCCCCGCCATCTGTGCTCTTAATGAAGCTGTCGAGAAGCTGTCATTCACTCATGAATGACTGCRCCTCACAGGCTGATTGCTAGCGCTATGCTAGCCAGCGGGGATTTAGCTACGAACCAACGCCAGAGGGTGGGAGAAAGTAACTTTTCAAAACTGCAGAGGACTTATTTTCAGCGTAGCACGGCCACTCGAGAGCGTGTACCTGACGACACAAGCTGATTTGAAGACAGACCTGTGAGGGATCCAGCTCTGTAGGTCTACATGGTTTATTTTGAAGGGAGCACAGTTATGTGAATGTGTAAGAGCATAACAGTTGAGTGATTAATAAGTCATGATAAATCCCAGTGTGTTTGTCAGCACAGCGAGGCCTCGGGTTTGGGAACAAAAGGGGGAAGTCCCATCTCTGGTGATGAAGTCATGGCAACGATCTACTGCCAAGTCTTTGGATAGAGATGGAGGGGTTGGTGTTGGACAGGGAGGGGAGGGGTGCTGAATCATGTTCACCTAGTGTCACACATGCCTGATTGGAGCAAGGGGTCTTTCTAATACTTAGTCTCTCCACACCCCTTGTTAACTCAACCACCGACCCTCTGTTGTTTCACAACCCTTAGAGCCCCTCATTCCTTTGCAGTTAATTCAGCAAGGATTATTAGGAATAGAGCCTGGGATAAAGGAATATGGGTTTATTATTTACCAGATGTACATTTTTTTCTATAGTGACGGTGGTGGTTTTCGCAGCATCAGAGCATTACTAGGGGAATAAAATGTGTTCATTTCATTCCCATGCATTGATATCATTATGTCATTACCACATCTTGGTAACTGTATAGTAATATCATCATAATTCAGATCAGATCACTTGAGAGAAATTGGATATGAGATTACTGAAAAAGAGCACCCGTTGGAAGCCTGAGTGACTTATAACACTGAATAGTAATTGCTATGCCGTTATGCACGTCTGTCGTGAGTCATAATCTCAGCCGTCTGCATGTATGGCTGTATAGTACGTGTTCTAACAAGCCAGCCAGCTCAATCTTAATTACACTGCTTGGCTTTATCTCATATGACCATCATTTCCCTACTAATGTAATAATCGTCCCCAGGCTGTAGTTTTTCACTGATATAGAGAACCAAAGACAAATACAGTTGGATGGTGGTTCAAARGGGGGTTTTGTGACCATGATGAAGTGATGTGTGTTGCTTTTTCCACTGGAGCCTGGTAAGAGCGCTGTTTTCGGAGAGGGGACGGTTGGTGCCTAGATTGATGAGTCAGCAGCCCCAGGAGCCAGGGGTTGTTCTGGGCCATAGGGGCCCGCGGTGTGGCCTCTCTCCCTGGTGCGCACTCTCATTCTGCACGCCCTCCTCCGAGTGGAGGAGCCACTGCACCACTGCCACCGCACCAGATCCAGCACCACCAGACCCAAAGAGGACGGCTCCGGCTCTCATCCAGAGACCACTAAGCCTGGACAGACACCCACAACCACAGGAGCTCAACACACTGCAGTGCACAGCACACAGTCCCCTCGTTTAGACAGACACTTTCATTTCTCCCTCTCTCTCTCTATGGCTGGCCCACTTGCATGTCAATGTGCTAAATCTATTAAGCATTACCAGCTCTGCAAAAATGTAGCATAATTAAATAACTTTGTGAATTACCACTTTGCTTTATGTTGGGGTGAAGATTAAACTGTACTTTTTATGACCGAAGAACAAAGAGAAGTCTGGACTTCTGGAGTTCTAGAGTTTTGACAGCAGGGCCCAGAAAGCAATCTCCATTCCAAAGAGGGTTGGGTAAAAATCCCTCTTTCTCAGCAGTCGTAATAAACAAAGAACATCATCATCTCTCTCTCATGATCAGAAAGATTTGATGTTATGCCTCAATTGAGTTTGCCAGAGAAGGATTTAAATCCAGGACTTAATCTAATACGGTCTCTCTCTCTCCCCCTCAACCTTTCCCTCTTTCTCGCACTCTCCTTCTCCCTCCATCTGCCTCACTTTTTCTTCCCCTCCCTCTGTATTTCCCACACTCCCTACCTCCCTCCACCTCCTCCCTGTCTGCACGGAAGTGAGCACTCCGTCTCCCTGTTAACTCCATGCTCTGCCTGGACAGGACTCAAGAGATAATGGTTGTAGCTACATGGCCCACAAATCAGGACAGATTTATTCCAACATCGCTGGCCGTGTCCTGGGCCAAAGGATCGCCATCGCCCCTGGAGTGCTGTCCTCAGGAGCGACAAGGACGAAAAGGGGAATGAGGAGAATGAGCCACCAGGGTCTGGGTGACGTGACGGGGAACGAGCTGGGCCACACAGAGATCAGACGCTGCGCCACGCTCCCTTGTGTTCCTCTTTAAACAGCTTCCTGCACTAGACCTCATTATACTGTGCCCTAGCCTCACTCTGATGACATTCTCAGTTCTCTCACACACACGCTCTCTCTACGTCATATAGATTACAGCTCTCACTGAAGAGCTGAGGCTAGATTTGCACTGGGTCTAGACTGCAGTGTCCTCTGTAGCTCAGTTAGCAGAGCATGATGCTTACTATGCCAGGATAGTGGGTTCGATTCCCTCAGCCACCCATACGTAAAAAAATTATGCAAGCATGAGTTGCTTTGGATAAAATAATCTGCTAAATGACATATATTATTATTACACACATTGGGCTCTGTTTTTGGTTGGTGGTAAGGAGGCGCAAGTGTCAAATTTCTTCATGGAATTGTGTCATGTAAATACTGGCGAATTGGCATTTTTTTGGCCTCTACGGCAGTTTCGGCAATTTACCTGTCTAACATCAGCTGGCTTGTGCTGAGGTGGGAGGGATTTAAATAGTTGAGGTGTGTACTTAAAAAGTGTGCCAATAAGACAATTTCAGTGAGCGCAACTAGGAGAATTTAAGACTAGTCTTTATTTTTTACTTTTTTTATTGCATATTAAAACATACATTCTACATGCAGTGAAGCCGCTCAACATTTACAATACATTCAGTCATCTAGCAGACACTCCCATCCAGAGCACCCACAGGAGCAGCCAGGGTCAAGCGCCCCACCCAAGGGCACATCAACAGATCCCCCATCAAATCGGGGACCCGAACCAGAGACCTATCGGCCACCGACCCAAGCTCCCAACCGCCAGGTCGCCAATCCAAGATCCCCCCACAGTTCACCTAGAGCTGCCCCTCAACCATCTGAGACCACCCTCTTTGGATTTTTATGCACCATATGCTGTATCTTTCAACTATGCTGTGATGTTTAACATACAATTTGAATCTACCTAATTGAATAGAATCCACAGATTGCGAGTTGAAGATAAATACTTCACTTAGAGTGTTAGTAATTGACTGACCAGGTCTCTCTAAATCTCCCAACAATGCTATTTATAGGATCAACTTTAGATTAATGCTATATATTTTCAGCCATTTCTGAACCTGAGACCAGAAACAGGCTACCTAAGGGCAATACCAGAACAAATGGTCTATTGATTCTGTATCCTCACAGCAAAATCTGCAGAGCTGTGATGATTTTATGCCCAAAATACTCAACATTTTGTTGAAGGCAAGAGTTCTGTACGATCATTTTAGCTGAAAAGTTTTGAATTTGCATCGTTTCATGTATGAACTCATACACCCTGTGCCATGAAATCGGAGCGTCAAAAATCTCTTGCCAGCTATTTTGCGATCTGTATGGCACAGCTTTCAACATCCTGGTCCTCAACTTAAACTGGTATACTTAACTATTTTTGCTATTTTTGTTCCTCCACCAGTTTTGATCCTTTATATTGGGCAGACAGACCAGTTCCCCACCTCTTCTTGCTSACACCTGCCTCCTCCATTTTGGGGGTAATTCTCTAATCAGTTGGTTGTAATCTTGGATTGAGAATTCCAATTTACAAAATAATTTTAAAACAAAATACCCTTTCCAAAAGCTGGTTTTAGCAGTAACACAATTGGTTATGGGGCACACAGTAGCCTTACTAATGGTACCCAAACTATCATGCACTGACCCGACGCACGCTCACTAGACTATATATTCACACTAAATACAGTACACACTCACTCACACACACTACATTGACACTCCCACACAAAACCCACACACATTCACATACACTACGTACAGTACGCCCACACAAACACACATAACACACACATGCAGACCGACACAACACACACATACATGCACATTACACACACACACACGCACACTCATTTTTGCACTCATGATTTGCTGCTGCTACTTCTTTATTCTTTATCATTATCTATCTGGATGCCTAGTCACTACCCTGCCTTCGTGTACATATCTACCTCAAATACCATATTATTATCTATCTGGATGCCTAGTCACTACCCTGCCTTCATGTACATATCTACCTCAAATACCATAATTATTATCATCTGGATGCCTAGTCACTACCCTGCCTTCAGTGTACATATCTACCTCAAATACCTTATTATATCTATCTGGATGCCTAGTCACTACCCTGCTTCATGTACATATCTACCTCAAATACCTTATTATTATCTATCTGGATGCCTAGTCACACCCGCCTTCGTACATATCTACTCAAATCCATATTATTATCTATCTGGATGCCTAGTCACTACCCTGCCTTCATGTACATATCTACCTCAAATACTAATTATTCTATCTGGATGCCTAGTGCACTCAACCGCTGCCTTCAATGTACATATCTACCTCAAATACTGTATTATTATCTATCTGGATGCCTAGTCACTTTACCCTGCCTTCATGTACATATCTACCTCAAATACCGTATTATTATCTATCTGGATGCCTAGTCACTACCCTGCCTTCATGTACATATCTACCTCAAATACCTTATTACTATCTATCTGGATGCCTAGTCACTTTACCCTGCCTTCATGTACATACAGTATCTACCTCAAATACCTGGTACCTTTGCAAATTGATCTGGTACTGGTACTCCCTCTATACAGCTCCATTCTTGTGTATTTTATTTTATTCATCTTGTGTTACAATGTTTCTATTTGTAAACTCTGCATTGTTGGGAAGGGCTTGTAAGAAAACATTTCACAGTAGTCTACACCAGTTGTATTCAGTGCATGTGACATACACATTGGATATGTACATCACCAATGTTTTATTAAACTATTACAAGCCTATTTATTGATATTGGACATAATTTTTGGCCCAGCTTCTGTTAAACATTTGGACTCGTTATGTGTGTTGCCCATTGCATGAAAGGTGTCAGTGACAGTAGGAAGCATGTTTAGGAAAATCAAGTTACTTAAAAATAATGCTCATTGTTTTTCCTTCATAATGTTGTCCAAAAAATGCATCTTCCACTTTCCTCTGATGGACCCAACTGTCAAATCTCAGGAATTCCGTGGTGCTGAATCCGCTTGTAGGCTATATTTGCCTGGGTGTTTGTTTACCTTTCACATGGCAAAGTCACTACAGGCCATATCAATGGCAATGGTAGGCTATAGCTATATATTTTGGACATGTTTTGGACTTTCTCTTTATATTGGATCTTTTTCCGGCTCCTGTGAAAGGTTTGAATGTGCGTAAAACCCTCCATAATATTGTATGCCAACTGGGAGCAATACATGATATACATTCTTCTCGCCCGCTTATAATAAATCATTGCAAGCATATCATCACATTTGTGTAGTGACATAGAGCAGTAGAGGAGGTTACAGAAGTTGCACACATGAGGACCATTTTTCGTAGCCATAGGTATGGAGGAAAAAATTGTCTTTAGAAATGCATTCCATGCATTCTACATAATTTTAAAATATATAAAACATATATTTTATGAACATTGAATTTGGCCTTACTGCTATTAGCCCTTAGAAACGCATTGAATAACAGATTCATACATAGAAAAACCAAGTCAATTTTTTTTTTTTTTTTAAGTTTCTGTCCTATATCTGAGATATAAGAAAGATCATGAAATTATTATTTAAAAAAGAAATCTCCATATTTAACCAATTTATTTTGGCACTAAACTACTT
Source organism: Salvelinus sp. IW2-2015 (assembly GCF_002910315.2). Classification (NCBI taxonomy): domain Eukaryota; kingdom Metazoa; phylum Chordata; class Actinopteri; order Salmoniformes; family Salmonidae; genus Salvelinus; species Salvelinus sp. IW2-2015. The sequence goes on along the minus strand of NC_036875.1, from coordinate 12,870,160 downwards.
CCAAAACGGAGAACACCACCATGTTTGTGAGAGCCTCATCTTATAGGCCAAACAGTTCAGACACTATAGACGCTTTCGTGAGAAGACCGATTTTGGGATGTCTCATGGTCTGACCAACACCGCAGTAGCTCGGCCACCTTCCACCGCAGATGCGGAAGGCCGACATAGACGGATGCAGTGGATTAGACAGCCCCACACAAAACAAAAAAACATATCTCTAGCTTAAATAGACAGATTTTGATGGTTTTTTAATTAGGCTAATTACATTTCCACGGGAGCGCGGACATCAACTCTAGGGTTTTAAAACCTCAAAACAATCAAATGACAGGCTACCTTGACACTGAAAATGAGATCAAAAAACGAATTGTCTTAATCATCAAATCCTAGGCCTGGATGTGTGGAGACACACATATTGTGGGTACAATATCAGGAGGAAATTATAGTCCTAAAAAAGCTTTCCAGTTTCACTGACTCACCCAATTATGTGCAGCTCACTCGCCAGCAATGGTCGATGCTCGTGTCAAAAGCCTACCTCTTTCTTTGTTTACTTTGTAAAATAATATTCGCTCCAATAGGCCTATTTAGAAGTTGATCAAATATTTGTGTAGCCTACAGCAGACAGATTAGAAATTCCGTGGTGCTGAATACACTTGTAGGCTATATTTGCCTGGGTGTTTTGTTACCTTTCACTGGCAAAGTCACTACAGCCATATCAATGGCAATGGTAGGCATAGCTATAATTTTGGACATGTTTTGAAACTTCTCCTTTATATCTGGAACTATTTTG